>NC_083579.1:10492583-10730083 GCF_027579695.1 Neoarius graeffei | reverse complement strand
GGGCTCGAACCCGGACCTTCTTGCTGTGAGGCGACAGCACTAACCACTACACCACCGTGCCGCCCTGAGTAAAGATGTAAGATTGTAAGTGGAAAATCTCCCTAATATAGGCCTAAACACAATACCACAGTTCTTGATTTCTCGCTTGGTCAGAAGGTGTTGATTAGTTTTCTGTAAGAGCAGCACTGAGGGTAGTTACGATTGCAAGCCGAATCAGAATTTTAGCGGAGCTTCCCATGCATGAAGAGCGTGGAGCAAAGCTCCATACGTAAGAGAATATGGTAATGCAGTAACTTGATTTTTGCAGGCTTGTGCGACCGTACAACGGCCATACATACGAACTACATCCACGTACCACCACAGGGAACTGGATCGTAAGTGCAGGGTAACGTATCTCATAAACACTTGACGACAAAATTGTTATTTTTATCGACATAACGTAGATGGGTTTTTATCCAGTGCTTATTTTTAATTTGCTTTTTAAAAAAAATAACATCAGATTATTTAACACATTTTACGGAAGATATTCACGACAGTTTCATATAAAACGAGTTAAAACAGTTTAATTAGTCCACTAGCTTGTTGGACAGTTGTAACCAAACAACTCAAGTTTGAAATCTCAAGATTGTAGCTCGAACCCTCAGAGCTCATATGCTGCATTTGGTTGAGGACGATGTTTTCCAGTAGGCTTTTCCCCCCAAAGGTTTTTATCCTACTGGGTGTTTTTTTCATAGCAGGCAGCATATCTTTGCATTGTATGCTTTATTTTTCTTTCAAAAAACTGAACGATTTCTTCTTCTGCACACTCGTGCAAACATAATTATTGTACGGTTTAGTAGCAATTACCGGTATGAGCATCTTTCCTTGGTTGTACAGTGCTGAGCGTAAATAAGTGCACCCCCTTTGAAAAGTAACATTTTAAACGATATCTCAATGAACACAAACAATTTCCAAAATGTTGACAAGGCAAAGTTTAATATAACATCTGTTTAACTTATAATGTGAAAGTAAGGTTAATAATATAAACTTAGATTACATGTTTTTCAGTGTTACTCAAATTAACGTGGTGCAAAAATGAGTACACCCCACAACAAAAACTACTACATCTAGTACTTTGTATGGCCTCCATGATTTTTAATGACAGCACCAAGTCTTCTAGGCATGGAATGAACAAGTTGGTGACATTTTTCAACATCAGTCTTTTTCCATTCTTCAACAATGACCTCTTTTAGTGACTGGATGGAGAGTGATGCTCAACTTGTGTCTTCAGAATTCCCCAAAGAAAATAATTTCTTTCCACCACAAAGGTGAAGGCTACAAGCAGATCAGCAAAGCTTTACTTATCAGTCAGAATACTGTAGCAAAAGTGGTACAAAAATTTAAGAAAGATGGAACTGCAACCATCTCACAGAGACGTCCAGGTCGTCCACGGAAGTTAACACCTCGACAGGAGCGTCTTCTGATGAGAAGGGTTGAAGAAAATCGGCATGCAAGTTCACTGCATTTATCTAAAGAAGTAGAAAGCCAAACTGGGCTGACTATTTCCCGTGACACAATACGGCATACACTGCAGAGGAATGGCATGCATGGATGCCGTCCACGAAAGAAGCCCAGGCACAAAAAAGCCCGCCTAGAGTTTGCCAGGGCCCATGCTGACAAAGATGAAGACTACTGGGACTCTATACTCTGGAGTGATGAGACCAAGATAAATGTTTTTGGAACTGATGGCTTCAAAGCTGTATGGCATCGCAAAGGTGAGGAATACAAAGAAAAATGCCTGGTGCCTACAGTGAAACATGGTGGTGGCAGTGTCCTTATGTGGGGCTGCATGAGTGCTGCTGGTGTCGGGGAGCTGCATTTCATTGACGGCATCATGAATTCACAGACGTATTGCTCTATACTGAAAGAGAAGATGCTACCATCACTCCGTGCCCTTGGTCGTTGCGCACTTTTCCAACATGACTAAACACACATCTAAGGCCACTGTTGGATTTCTGAAGAAGAACAGGGTGAAAGTGATTCAGTGGCCAAGTACGTCTCCTGATCTGAACCCAATCGAACACCTATGGGGAATTCTGAAGAGACCAGTTGAGCATCACTCTCCATCCAGCATCCGGTCACTAAAAGAGGTCGTTGTTGAAGAATGGAAAAAGATTGATGTTGCAAAATGTCGCCAACTTGTCCATTCCATGCCTAGAAGACTTGGTGCTGTCATTAAAAATCATGGAGGCCGTACAAAGTACTAGATGTAGTAGTTTTTGTTGTGGGGTGTACTCATTTTTGCACCACCCTAATTTGAGTAACACTGAAAAATGTGTAATCTAAGTTATATTATTAACCTTACTTTCACATTATAAGTTAAACAGATGTTATATTAAACTTTGTCTTGTCAACATTTTGGAAATTGTTTGTTTTCATTGTTTAAAATGTTACTTTTCAAAGGGGGTGCACTCATTTACGCTGAGCACTGTACGTAATCTAAAACTATTGCAGATCGATATCGATTAGTTCTTATGTAGTTCTTATGGTAACCAGGGACGGATCCAGGCTGATGTAACCGATGTACGACTTGGCATCGGTCACAGGGCGTTTGTTTACTTTACCGCTAGCCGGCTACATGGGCTACAGCCACGCTCAACCAACAGACCAATGGTTCGGGATCTTAACCACCTGTGGCAAGCCTTGATGCTTACCTGACCTAATTAATCCGTATTCTCACCATGCTTTTTATAGCGTGACCTGAGACAAAGAATCTAGGTCAAACCAATAAAATGCTCCAGAAAGAGGTCGAAATTCAAAATTTGCCGTGAATAATGGGCCATGCCTGGGCTGTTTCGAAAGGTCTTGGGTAGAGGGAGGTGCCTGTAAAGTTTGGCAAGGTAAATTGTGCTCAGTTGAGGAATAAGAGACAGTCCCTTAAAGAGTTACACTAGAACTGGAAATGTTCTTACCTGAGCGCAGAGCTTCTTTGAAGAGATGTCCAGGGGGTCTTTTTACTCTTCAGATAATTTAATAAACTCAACACTAAGCTTAGTCTTTTAATGAATCACCCTCAAAGGGTTTTGGTTTATTAAAAGTACAGAAAGCAAATAGTATAATCGTTGAGTACAAAATTAATCTGATATGAAATAAACGGCTCCAGTGAGCAGTTCTATCAACAGTAAACCCGTGATAAACTAAGCATCATATCTGAGAGCAAATAAAAGATTGACAGATAAACTGTCAGCAAAAAGGCTTCTATAATAATATCACACCTTTTAAAATGCGGATTATAAGAACCTGAGTTCGAAGCATCCAAACCCCCAAGGGAACCCAAAACCTACTGGGGTTACCTGTGTCTTTTATAGTTAACAAATCAAGCCAAAAATAAATCATAAACCACAGAACATCCGTATGACATCAGGAAGTGCCTATCAAAAGGAATTTTAACTTTAACATCTTTTGCAAGACAGTCTAAATACAGCCCCAATTCCAAAAAGGCTGGGACACTGTGTAAAACGTAAATAAAAACAGAATGCAAAGATTTGCAAATCATGGAAGCCCTATATTTAATTGAAAATAGTACAAAGACAACATATCAAATGTTGAAACTGAGAAATTTTATTGTTTTTTGAAAAATATATGCTCATTCTGAATCTGATGTCAGCAACACGTTTCAGAAAAGTTGGGACACGGGCAACAAAAGACTGAAAAAGTTGTGTAATGCTACAAAACAAAACTAATTTGGTTGATTGGCAACAGGTCAGTAACATGACTGGATATAAAAAAAAAAAAAGCATCCCAGAGAGGTGGAGTCTCTCAGAAGTAAAGATGGGGATGGGTTCAACTAGGGCTGCACAATTACTCGAATTTAATCGAAAATCGCGATTTTGGCTGCCACGATTAAATTAAATGAAAATTGCGATTTATTTCCATTTAAAATGCGAGCTCTGCTGCATATCTGATCAAGCACTTTTTGACCAGTACTCCGCCAAACCATTAGGGGGCGAACCAACGCATGTAAGGTTTCATTACTCCGCCTAAATAAGCAAGCCAAGTGCGCAGAGCTTCAGTGCAGCGGTATCTTCTTCAAGGGGTGATAGCGTGAGAGTAGGTAACAGATTGAGCGTATTTAGCACTGGAGGCAATGTTGTGACCTGCCTTCGCTCATGTTTAAAGCCAGAGCATGTTGATAGGCTGGTCTTTCTAGCTAAAAACTGGTAGGCCTCAGTATAATACTATGTAATTGTTGCAATTTAGTTTTCAGTTCCTTTATCCTTTGGCAATTTCTTGGATAAATTTCATTTATTTGTCGTTTGGAAATCAGAATTTCTCTTTTAAATTTCATTCTGCACTGAAAGCTGTTCATATTGTTTGTTTGAATATAGTGAAATAAAATTTAAGTGATTTCCCTAACATCAAGAATAATCGTGATTAATAATCGTGATTACAATTTTGATCAAGATAATCGTGATTATCATTTTTTCCATAATCGTGCAGCCCTAGGTTCAACACTTTATGAAAGACTGCGAGGGCAAACAGTGCAACAATTTAAGAATAATGTTCCTCAATGTAAAATTGCAAATAATTTGGGGATCACATCATCTGTGGTCCATAGTATCATTAAAAGATTCAGAGAATCTGGAGAAATCTCTGTATGCAAGAAACAAGGCTGAAAACTGATATTGGGTGCCTGTGATCTTCAGGCCCTCAGGTGGCACTGCATTAAAAGCAGACACGTGTCTGTAGTGGAAATCACTGTATGAGCTCAGGAACACTTCAGAAAACCATCGTCTGTGAAAACAGTTCATTACTGCATTCACAAATGCAAGTTAAAACCAGATATAAACAATATCCAGAAACACCGCCACCTTCTCTGGGCCCGAGCTCTTTTACGATGGACTGAGGCAAAGTGGAAAATTGTCCTGAGGTCTGATGAATCAAAAGTAGAAATTCTTTTTAGAAATCATGGACACCACGTCCTCCAGGCTAAAGAGGAGAGGGACCATCCAGCTTATCAGTGCACAGTTCAAAAGCAGCATCTGTGATGGTATGAGGGTGCATTAGTGCATGTGATATGGGTAGCTTGGACATCTGGGAAGGCATCATTAATGCTGAATGATATCTACATATTTCAGAGCAATATGCTGCCATCCAGACAAACTCTTTTTCAGGGAAGGCCTTCTTTCTTTCAGCAAGACAATGCCAAACCGCTTTCTGCACATATTAAAACTGCATGGCGCCGTAGTATGAAGGCCAATTTATGCTGACAACCCAGTCCTCGCAGATAGCGTCGCAGACAGTGTCTGCGTAGCCCCCCCCCCCCCACCTTCACAGACGCTCTGCGCGCACCTCCCAAAAATTGTGACCACCGCAGAAGCCTCGCAGACAGCGTCGCAGACAAGAGGGCTCTGATTGGTCCACTCTACATCCGCTGTACACGCACTTCCGCTTCCCTACTTTCCCGGTTTGTTTTGTTTTCACGACTGCCATTTTTAAAAACACGAGCGAAGATGGAGCAGCACGAAGAGTGGTTGATCGAGGAACTGAGGAAGTACGGACATCTATACGACTCCAGTTGTAGTCATTATAAGTAACCGGAGGATAAACACTCCACTAACCACACCCACCAACTATTCCTAGCGATTTCGCGCCCCCTTGCGTTGTGGCAGTGAATAACATCGCGCACGCCTATTACTCCCCGCTCAACGATAAATTACAACTGTCTGCGAAAAGCTATCTGCGAAAGCCTTGTCGCAAGAGCATGCAGAGGCCTTAAGAGTCCAGGTGCTAAACTGGCCTGCCTGCAGTCCAGACCTGTCTCCTATTTAAAACATTTGGTGCATTATGAAGTGGATAATACGACAAAGGAGACCCCGAACAATTGAGCAACTGAAATTTTATATCCGACAAGAATGGGATGACATTTCTCTTTCAAAACTACAGCAATAGGTCTCCTCAGTTCCCAAACGTTCACAGTGTTGATAAAAGTAGAGGTGATGCAATACAGTGGTAAACACGCCCCTGTCCCAACATTTTTGAAACGTGTTGCTGATATCAAATTCAAAATGAGTATATATTTTTCAAAAAACAATAACATGTCTCAGTTTCAACGTTTGATATGTTGTCTTTGTACTATTTTCAATGAAATATAGGGTTTCCATCATTTGCAAATCTTCACATTCAGTTTTTATTCATGTTTTACACAGTGTCCCAACTTTTTTTGGAATTGGGGTTGTATATTTTACCCATAATCGCTCAGTTTTTGTACACAGGCGAGAGATGCTCTGTTCTCTAGTCAGCCTGCAGGTGCAGGGGGATTCCCCCTACTCGATTGACTACTTTCACATGCCCATAATGCTTTGTGCCTTGGGGGGGGGCAACCAGGCGCTATATTTGCTTATCAAATCAGATAACCTCAGTCATTTCTTCGAATTCACACATGGGGGGGAATGACTTTTCCTGATTTAAAGTTTTATAGAATACCTAAAGAGGCTAAGCGTTGAAAAGCGCGGTTAGATGGAATTCGCCGTCAACATTTTACCCCGACAGGCAACACGTGACTGTGTTCTGCACACTTCAGCGCTGGAGGAAAACCTGACGATCCAAGTCACGAAGCCGACAACCCCTCGGTGTTTGTGTCTAGTCATAAAAAGTGCGAAAAACAAGGACGAGTCAAAGGACGACTTCATTGAAGGATCAACTCCCAAAACAAAGTGCAGCGTAAGTAAGCTTACATGTCCTTCCGCTTTTAGCATTTACGTAAATGGATCGAATGCACACTACCGTTCAAAAGTTTGGGGTCACTTTGAAATGTCCTTATTTCTGAAAGAAAAGCACTGTTCTTTTCAATGAAGATCACTTTAAACTAATCAGAAATCCACTCTATACATTGCTAATGTGGTAAATGACTATTCTAGCTGCAAATGTCTGGTTTTTGGTGCAATATCTCCATAGGTGTATAGAGGCCCATTTCCAGCAACTCTCACTCCAGTGTTCTAATGGTACAATGTGTTTGCTCATTGCCTCAGAAGGCTAATGGATGATCAGAAAACCCTTGTACAATCATGTTAGCACAGCTGAAAACAGTTGAGCTCTTTAGAGAAGCTATAAGGGTGTATTCAGACCAGGATAGTCCGATAGTTCACTTGCTTTGGTCCGAACCAAATGTTTTTTTTTATTTTTCCATTTTGGTGCGGTTCGCTTTCACACTGTACATTTTAGTAAGCGGACCAAAATCTGTCAACAAAGCCACGCGCCCTGAGATCGTTCAGCTATTGGTCAGAGACGGCACGCGCACAAAGCGTTAAGTTCAAAAGTAGTCATGGAGGCTTTCCGTGCTGTTATTCTTTTTAATGTCATCAAAGCTATATGTTTTTTTTTCCAGTTTTTACTGTTTTCACAATCGTGCGATTACTATGCTGTTGTACAAGTAATTTATCAACGACGACGACAAAGGGCAAGGCGGCTACGGAGGATAGCGCTGATGAGCGCACATCATGTTGTGACAGTTCTGGCTCTTCACGCAATAGATGAATTTCTTTTTTGCGTCGCTAGTACCGCCACTTTTTGAAAGAATGTCACTGATTTTAATGTAGGTCTGACGGAGTTTCTTCCCTTTTAGCCGACATTGTTCTGGGGAGCACGTGAACCCCTTCTCCTTCATTTTCTCACTGAATACAGCAAACACGTCGGCATTTTTGTGTGTTCTCTCCAAAAGCTCAGATATGTGGACATCTGCCCATATATCCACAAGGGTACGCGTTTCTTCCTCGGCCCACGTTTGCCCCCTACTCATTTTTTGTACTCGCCTACTACTGGTGACTGAACAACCCTTGACAACCGAAACAGTGTTTGCACTTTGCGGTGGAGTGTCAAGACTCTGTTTCCCATAATGCTCGACAAACGATGGAAGCTCCCGAGGTACAAAAAAGCAAAACTGTCAGATTAGGTCCGGTCTGTTTTCACACCTCCAAAAGGTCCGCACCAGGGTTCCTTTGGTCCGGACCGAGTCCGACCTTGCAGCTCGGTCTCGGTCCGCTTGTTTGGTCCGGACCAGAGTTCGGTGGTTTGTATTCAGACCAACCCAAAAGGTCCGGACCAAGGGAAATTTGGTTCGTTTGGTCCGGACCAAACAACGTAGGTGTGAATACGCCATAAAACTGACCTTCCTTTGAGCAGATTGAGTTTCTGGAGCATCACATTTGTGGGGTCGATTAAATGCTCAAAATGGCCAGAAAAATGTCTCGACTATATTTTCTATTCATTTTACAACTTATGGTGGGAAATAAAAGTGTGACTTTTCATGGAAAACACTAAATTGTCTGGGTGACCCCAAACTTTTGAACGGTAGTGTAGTATTTGACCCTGTAGCCCTAACAGCTTCCTCTCACAGCCCAAAGATTGTCGTAATCTGGTAGCGTATGAGCTCAAATCAGAGTGAAGGAAATCTTAAACTTTAAAGCTAAATCTGACAGTTCTGCCGCGTTGACAGTATTTATGTGACCGAGTGAATTCCTTGCTCGCGTTCCCGTGGCACGAAGCGTTTTGTATTTTCTTCCGGCTTTCTCGTCGTAACCAGCACCCAGCAAAAACCATTTCGCTTCTATGATCAGCGTCGATCTTTCTCAGCTCTTCTGCAGGTCAGTAATTGTTGGAACAGACAAAGAAGGCTGCTGACTCACTGTCAGAAAGGTTCAAAGCGTTCGATACGATATTTACAAGCGCTTTTTTACAGATTTGATTTCTCGAAGTCCACAGAAAAGGCTTTGCAGGTTTCTTAAACCTTTTGGTTTAGTGAGTTTTGACACTGCTTTAAAGGTTTTAGGGCGATTTTAAATTTGAAAGATTACGGTCAGTAATGTTGTTTTAGTTTGTTTATATTTTGGTCCCCCCCCCCAGGTGCAAAGCATTATGGGTAATCTGAAAGTAGTCAATAGAGGTTTCAGTACAGTATGAGACAAAGTTCACAGAACACAGTCGAGCAAACAAAGCTTCAGTTTCCTTCGTCAGCCTTAGCATTCGCTGGTGATTATGGAGCTCTTTACGGTCGATCCCTGATCTCCACAAGCTTCTTCACAAAGTCTCCTCAGAGCCCTTCTTCTGTTTTGGCGAGGCTTTCTGCGATGCTTCTTGGCTTCTTTTTTCTGTCTTTCTTCCTGCTTTGGGATCTAAATGTACAATTTCCATGACAGTATTATATTATTGTGTAAACTAATATCAGCTAATTCACGTGGACTTGTATGGAGGACGCTTGTAAACGGATTTTTATAAAAAAAAAAAAACAGAATGTTGACGGTGTGCGGTTTTCCGTCACAGGAAATCTTCAGGACAGATGAGTTTGTACTTTGCACTTTTTTTTTTAAATTATACCCCGGGCGGCACGGTGGTGTAGTGGTTAGCGCTGTCGCCTCACAGCAAAGAAGGTCTGGGTTCGAGCCCCGTGGCCGGCGAGGGCCTTTCTGTGTGGAGTTTGCATGTTCTCCCCGTGTCCGCGTGGGTTTCCTCCGGGTGCTCCGGTTTCCCCCACAGTCCAAAGATATGCAGGTTAGGTTAACTGGTGACTCTAAATTGACCGTAGGTGTGAATGGTTGTGTGTCTATGTGTCAGTCCTAAGGGTTCTATACCTTGTACACCATTTTCAGGTCTGTCGCACATCGACTTCCTGTTTACCGACTGAATGTATTTACAAAACGTATAGACCCTTCCCACTGACGTCACCGGAAACCGGAAGTAAACAAACCCTGCGCCATATTGGAAGACCAACAAACTCGTGATCAGGGGGAAATAACGGCAGCGCGCGGAATTTAAACCCACGAGGCACTTGGATCATCAAAAACCTACAATAGTAAACTTTTGTGCTGTGTTAGGGTGTTCCAACAAAGCTGATGGGAAAGGTGAAAAGAAGTCTTTCTTCAGAATACCAGCTGTGATTGAGACACAAGGGGAGCAAACCAAGGAGCTTTCTGCCAGGAGACAAATGGCCCTTTTCCACTACCCTTTTTCAGCTCACTTCAGCTCGCTTCAGCTCACTTCAGCCCGACACGGCTCGCGTTTCGACTACCAAAAAACAGCACGACTCAGCTCGCTTCAGCCCCTAAAACTCGCATGGTTTTGGAGTGGGGCTGAAGCGAGCCAAAGCGAGCCGAGTGAGGCTGGGGGCATGAGCAGACACTCCCCTGTGCACTGATTGGTGAGGAGGAGTGTCCTCACATGCCCACACACGCCCTGCGAGCGCGCTGGGATCTGTAAACACCGCAAACCCGGTAGGAGAAGAATTACGAATTACGAGAATTTCTGAAGCCTTATGCGCCCCGTCTCATCTATACGCTCTTGCCAGTATCTGTTGGCGTTGTCGGTAACAACAAGCCACAGCACCAAGACCAGCAACACTAACGACTCCATGTCCTCCATGTTTATTGTTTACTCTCCGGGTCGTGAGACTACCGCTTAAAAGATCACTGATGTCACTGTTTGCGCCGCTTAACGACATCACGTGACGTCCACCCACTTTCGCTAACTCCACCCAATGTGTCCACCCACTTCCAGCCAGCACGGTTCAGCGCGGTTGTAGTCGAAATGCAACTCCAACAGCCCTGCTCAGCTCGACTCAGCACGGCACGGCTCAGCCCGACTCAGCCGCGTTTGTAGTGGAAAAGCGGCAAAAGTGCATTACTGAGTGTCTGTGAGCAAAGAAGAGCCTGAACGTTGCAACCTCCCTATTGGCTGTTTGTAAAAATGTATCAATTGTTGCCCTTCATCGCGGACTCAAGAGACGAGACCTGACGAGTTAGTTCGTTGGTGGCAGAACAAAATGTCTGAACACAAATCGGGTTTTCAGAAAAGGAAAAAATAAACGCAGGGTCGAAAATACAAAAAAGGAGGCAGAAAATGCAAAACGAGTTTTAAGGTAGGACAAATGGTTAGTTTTCTGAGGCAGCCCGCCGTGGCTGCAGGCTTTCAGTTGTGTCATTGAATGGTTACTTTTCTGAGGCAGCCCGCCGTGGCTGCCTGCAGGCTTATTTATTATAGCCCATTTAGTTAAAATAGTTGATATAAAATGTTTATAGTTATGTGATGGTTGTCCTCAGTGTTCGAGCTATGCCGATATTTTCGGGGGGTCCCTTTTTTTCCCTGGGGGGTGCTTGCGCTTGTCTCGGAGCGCGGATCTCCAAACACGAGAAGCCTATCTTATGCACATATCACGCGGACTCCACACACGCATCGCGTCTGAAGTCATAACTCATCAGGGGAAATCGTGTCCGCATTGGCATGTTCAAAAAACAACCTCGCGTCAACAATGATACCACACGCAAGAACAAAAAAAACAGTCAGGTTACTCAACAACCAACCTGGCAGCAGCAGTCGTTGTCATATCGCTTTATTTTATCTTTGATGTAAACACAACACTTCGGATATGCAAATGCTTCCCGTTACACACGATTGCTATGTCAATAAACATCATTTTGCCAATATTTTAGAGACCGGCGGCACGGTGGTGTAGTGGTTAGTGCTGTCGCCTCACAGCAAGAAGGTCCTGGGTTCGAGCCCCGGGGTCGGCGAGGGCCTTTCTGTGCGGAGTTTGCATGTTCTCCCCGTGTCCACGTGGGTTTCCTCCGGGTGCTCCGGTTTCCCCCACAGTCCAAAGACATGCAGGTTAGGTTAACTGGTGACTCTAAATTGAGCGTAGGTGTGAATGTGAGTGTGAATGGTTGTCTGTGTCTATGTGTCAGCCCTGTGATGACCTGGCGACTTGTCCAGGGTGTACCCCGCCTTTCGCCCGTAGTCAGCTGGGATAGGCTCCAGCTTGCCTGCGGCCCTGTAGAAGGATAAAGCGGCTAGAGATAATGAGATGAGATGAGATGAGATGAGATTTTAGAGACCCCCCAACATTTCCCAAATCATGTTTTCAAGGGATCTCATGTCTGTTTCAGGGGATCTCGGATCCCCCGAGTACCCCCGTAGTTCGAACACTGGTTGTCCTGATTTAGACTGGTGTGGTTTTTTTTTTTGGGGGGGGGTGCGTGATGTTGCACCCGGGTCCAGATTAGGGCAGAACCGGCCCTGGCTACATTACAGGTGTAGTTTGTTTTATGTATGTATGTACTTGCATAGATGTGTACTTGGTCTTCCAATATGGCGACTACCGAAATCTCGCGGCGCGGTGACGTCATGCGGGAACCCTCTATAGGGTGGATTTTGACGCTGTTTCAAGAAGCAAAATGCGATTTCAAAGTGACCGTTTCCCAGGATGTTATTTGAAATCCCTGGCGAGAGACACTGCTCTTTACTTACTCGTTTCAGGGTTCATTATTTGTCGCAGTCAGCATTCATAAGTGTCCTATTCCTTCGATTGCTTGCGTTCTGATATAAGTGAGAGCCGGGGTACATGTAAGTGAGGAGCAGCTCACAGTTGATCTTGGTTTTTTTTTTTTTGTCTTAACTTCGAGAGAGAAATGAGAGGCTAGTGAAGGAACGATCACATCAACGTTTGCTGGATGTTCTGCAATGAAAAACTAACTCTAAACGGGTCAGACAGATAAGTGTGATGATTTGCTGTGTAAGACCTAAAAGGTTATAGAAAAATAATGATCATTCTCATAGAGTAGCATGCCTCATGTATTTTATATTCACCATGTAAAGCTTTTCCTGAACAGGGTTGCCAGGTTTCAGCAAATGTTCTAACACAAATATAAAAAAAAAAATACATGTAACTATCCCCAAACAGTCAGGCTATGGGAAAATGAACTCCGTTTGGCGTAAGAACCATGACCTTGGCAACTCTGATCATCACCCTGTCTATGCGTGCATTCTGAACACTTTGTGAAATTCAATCCTTGAAGCAATCAAAGGATTTTGAGTCAGACGTGACTTTTTAAATCAGACAGGATTAGATGTAATGTCTTCTACACCCTCCATGCTGCTCTACACATCCACCAGGGAGCCGTCTGGAGTCTGGACGGCAGCCATTTTGTCACCGAGACCTCGGCTCTCTCGTGTGTCTGCGTGCCGAATGATTGTATTTTAAAACGAACAGCGGAGACTTGATCTGTCGTCCCTACAGGGCCAGGGTAATGCAGTTCTGTTCGTTGTGTCGATAGAGTGATGTGTGAGAGCCGTGCGAGAGCAGACTCGCGTTACTCACAGCACACTGCGTGGTGTGTGATGATCTGCGTGTGATCATCGATCAGGAGTCTCCTTCAGGATTCAGGACTGTTAAGATATTATGATCTGTTCAATTGTTATAATAATATTTATAATTAACTCTTAAATAACTTCTTCCAGGATCGAGGATTAGAGCCTTACACTCAGTGTATTTCAGTCCTGATCACAGTTTTAGTCGTCAGTCAGCTCAAAACTGACTGCAGTATTGAGCTGAAGTGAGTTAATACCATTACATAGTGTTTATTATTCACTCGCATTAAATCACAAACTCCACACTTATAATGCTTTCTTTCTTTCTTTCGCTTGCTTTTTTCTTTTTCTCTCCTTTTTCTTGCTTCCTTGTCTTTGTTCTTTTTTCTTTTTGTTTTCTCACAACAATTTGTCACCAAATATAAAATGATTGGTTATAGTTGTGTAATGTTGTTGAATGTCCATGAAATGGTTTAGTTTCTGTTCTCACTAACATTATAGCAGCGATAAACTACTACTCCTTCACCAGCCTCTTTCTTCTTATAAAGGCTGGACAGGGACAGTTACGTCTCCGTCTGTAGCTCGAGGATGGCCGTGTCTTCGTCTGTAGCTCGAGGATGGCCGCGTCTCAGTCTGTAGCTCGAGGATGGCCGCGTCTCCGTCTGTAGCTCGAGGATGGCCGCGTCTCCGTCTGTAGCTCGAGGATGGCCGCGTCTCCGTCTGTAGCTCGAGGATGGCCGCGTCTCCGTCTGTAGCTCGAGGATGGCCGCGTCTCCGTCTGTAGCTCGAGGATGGCCGCGTCTCCGTCTGTAGCTCGAGGATGGCCGCGTCTCCGTCTGTAGCTCGAGGATGGCCGCGTCTCCGTCTGTAGCTCGAGGATGGCCGCGTCTCCGTCTGTAGCTCGAGGATGGCCGCGTCTCCGTCTGTAGCTTTTGGTGTTGAATGTTGTTTTGAGGATCAGATAATTCTGTTCAAAATGTCTGACTGCAAAATGTGTCTCAGAATAGAAGCAGATCTCAGGAGGCTTTTAGCACATAATTCAACTCAACACAGGGTCAGACTCACTTCAGCTAATAACCCCCCTCTCTCTCTCTCTCTCTCTCTCTCCCTGTCCGTCTCTCTCTCTCTCTCTCTCTCTCTATCCATCTTTGTCTCTCTCCCCGTCCGTCTTTGTCTCTCTCTCGCTCTCTCTCCCCGTCAGTCTTTTGCTCTCTCTCTCTCTCTGTCCGTCTTTGTCTCTTTCTCTCTCTGTCCATCTCTCTCGCTCTCTCTCCCCGTCCGTCTTTTGCTCTCTCTCCCCATCCATCTTTCTCTCTCACTCTCCCCTGTCCGTCTTTGTCTCTCTCTCCCCGTCCGTCTTTGTCTCTCTCCCCGTCCGTCTTTGTGTCTCTCTCTCTCGTTCTCTCCCCGTCCGTCTTTGTGTCTCTCTCTCTCGTTCTCTCCCTGTCCGTCTTTGTCTCTCTCTCGCTCTCTCTCCCTGTCTGTCTGTCTCGCTCTCTCTCCCCGTCCGTCTTTGTGTCTGTCTCGCTCTCTCTCCCCGTCCGTCTGTCCCGCTCTCTCTCCCCGTCCATCTCTCTCTTTCCATCTCTTTCCCCCTCTTCTCTCTCGCTCTCCCTCTCACCCCCTTTCATTCATGCTCTCTCTCTCTCTTACTGCAGTGTTATATCAGATGAACTTGAATTGACTTTGTGAAATATTCGAACATGTTTTTATGTCGATGTTACAGACAAATAGTTTATTAATGTCACAGATTTGACACACATGGATTTTGGTGAGGCGTCGCATTTTAATTTTATCATCAGGTGGTGTTTTGGGTGTGGCAGTTTTGTGTTCTGATGCATTTACTTTTGTGACGTTGTGAATAGATAAGCATGTTATACGGTGTCGGACAACATGATTGGATTAGCATAGCAGGCTAACTCTCTGAGCTAAATACACTCACCAGTGATCCTCCGAACGTGGTTTTTTTTGGGGGGGGGGTCATGTCCCAATACACGTAACAGAAAGCTCAAATACAATGAAGATGTTCCTCCATTTTTATGAGTCAAACAGTAAATGGACACACATTGCAGCGAGGAACTGAAGAAAGGTCGGACCGCACGTGCCACAGAATTGTTCAGAGGAATCCATCGTTTGGATTTCTTACTTTTCTGCTCGATGGATGACCTAATTTGAATGCAATTGAGAATCTCAGTCCAGATGTGACTGAAACTGCAGGTCTGTGTCTCACGCATGGAGACAATTCACTGAACGTGAAAGACTGATTGGACTTTTTCCGAGCCTGTAGAGTCACAAGCCTCAGATTTGTGAGTCAATCAAAAACAAATGGTGACCGTGGTCTATTATATGGTAAAAAAAAACAAATGGAAGAGCTGCTTACTTTCATCTTGCTGTTTTCTTCCTGCTACTTGGAGCACAATCAAGTGAAATGAGCGCTCTCATCCACCGTCATACACTGTATGACCAAAAGATTGTGGACACCTGAACATGTGGTTCTTCTCCAAATTGTTGTCAAAGTCTGAAGCACGCAGTTGTACAGAACGTCTTTATATCCTGTAGCTTTATAATTTCCCTTCAAGGCCCAAACCTGTTCCAGCATGACTACGACAATGCTCCTGTGCACAAAGCACATGGAGATGGAATGTCCTGCATAGACCTCTGACTAACCTCAACCCAACACCAACTGCACCCCAGACCTGCTCACCTAACATCAGTACTCGATTTCATACACACATCCCCACAGCCATGCCCTAAAATCGAGTAGAAAGCCTTCCAGAAGGCTGGAGCTTATTGTAACAGTAAAGAGGGATGCAATCTGGACTGGGATGTTCAACAAGGACGTTATACGGACACGTGATGGTCAGGTGTCCATGTATATTTGTCCGTATAGTGTTCTGTGGTACACTAAACTACACACATGAATGACTGACTGATCGAGTCCATTCGGGGTTAAAGGGAAGTTGTGTAAATCAGTGTTTCTCAGCCACTGGCGAAGCGCCATCTAGTGGGCCGTGAATTTTTATTTTATTTTTTTAAAACTCGTCGTAGGGTACAATCACCGGGTTGCATCCGTCGTCACCTCCGCCTCATTAAGCTACGGTCACACTGATGCTTTGCGACGGGTTAGTGATGAAAATGAGGCATTTTGATGGCGATATACACGTGAGCTAAAAGTTGTGATCGCACAGCAGGTGAACCCTTGATTGCCACGCCTTTGCGCACTTGAGTCTGGCTCAACTCGAGCGGCCGCGTGCGCACTCAGGACCCGGTCATTATGGGAAACACCTGATACTGATTTGAGCGCGATAAGGACGCTGTTTTCACAGAGGCGTTAAGAGGCATCATCATCACGGTCACGTTTGTTTCTAGCCATGTTTATAACGCTGTTTAAACCAGGGCTTTGAACCGGTTCAAGGAACGAAAACGAAAACCAGGAACTTTTTCTATTTCACATGGAACAGAAACGAAACCAGAAACTTTATTATTTTTTATGTTCCGGAACAGAAACGCTTTTTAAAAATAATGGCAACCGGTTAATACCGGTTTTTATTTCGTTCCTCAAAGTTTCTGTAGCCTACAAATAAAGTCATTCTTCTCCTGCGCAAGTTTCTATGACCCGCTGGGGTTCACTTCCTGTGTGACGTTCGCTGACTGAATGGAGAGAGCGGGAGGGTGGACTACTATCACGTCTCCACATCTTAAATAAGAGGTAAATATTGCAGTCTATCGTTATTCGAAAACATAAATTTCAAATACGATATCAATATATTTGTCCACGTTAATGAGAGGCTCGCGAACATTAAATGACGTTAACCTCTGTTAGCCTATCAATGCATAGGGCCTGACTAGCCTTTGGTAACACACTAAACGAATTATCCTTCATTTTTGGCACTTTTTCTGTTTGTGTAGATGGGAAGACATACTGAGAATCCAAATCGCCAACATTTGAAATAATAATTGTTTTGAATTATTTCTTGTCTTATTTAATGAAGGTTGTAATAGAATTAGCCTACATTTGGCTTAAGCTGGATGAGACAGAGACATAATTTTATAGCCATTTGTTAAACAGCTGACAGGGAACGTAATTAACCGTTCCGGGAGCGAAATTTTTTTGTTCTAACCGGTTCGGGAACGTCTATTTAATGGCGGAACCCAAAACCGGAAACGTTAAAATTCCATTTCTGTTTGGAACGAACCAATAGGAAAAAAATTCTGGTTCAAAGCCCTGGTTTAAACACTCTGCTTTCGGTTTTGTTTCTAGAAATATCACGCCTGCTAATAAACACTCTTCCTGCACTTAGATCCATCTACCGCCGTCTATCTTGTACTCCCCAGATCTTTAACCCAGCCACATATAAAAAGTTTTACTCCTCCATGCTCTTCCAGGTTTCCATCTGTGTGTCCGTGTAGAACGATGTCTGCAGCACCGTTCTGTTTGAGACATCACGGAGATCAAGAGATGGATAATTTTCCAACTCGTCGGAAAAATCCTTCCTTGTTGGCGTGTAAGGATCTAATCCCGAAATGGTTTCTATATCCACTTCTTTTGAGTGTGCTACTTAGTTTGAATAACTTGCTTGTTTGCTGTACAAACATAGCAATAAGTTCTTGTGTTAATGGACCAGACTCCACTTTTGGATCATTAATCCCTTTTGACTGAGAGTGACCCACAGAGATGCCAATCACTACGATTCGTGCGTAGTCGCTACGTTTTTGACAGTAGCACTACGAGGCTACGACCGTCTATTCAGTTTATATGGGATTCATACGATTTTAGCATGGATGCGGTTCGAAACGCGTGAATCTATAAGGGTTCACGATATTTTGCCGGTGTTCGGTACATTTGAGGCCAATTATCGCTTGATTATTATCAAAGTTTGCTTCGATGGGCGCCGCCATCTTTGTTGACAAGCGTTCTGCGCATGCGTGAATTAATTATCGATGCCGTGATGGAATGTCACTAGGTATTGAGGGGCTGTCGGGGTGTTGTAACCTCACAAACTATCGCTCAAAACACGAAATCAGGGTTGTCATCCACCTAAAACACCGTGTTCCGAATATGAATGAACATTTCACGATATATTCGCCAAAAGAAACGAAACACTGTTGGAACTGAAACAGTCATCTTCTGAAGTAAATCAATCAGAACTGAATAAGCAATCTGATTTGATATTGATGAGATTAAAAGTGAAAGGAAGTTGATAAAAATTAAAAGTAATCAAAGTGACTTGACATTAATCATGGGAATAAAAAGGAAACGGACATGTTCCAGTACAACTATTTGAATACTGCTAATTGAGTGTTCCAGCATCTCATCTCATTATCTGTAGCCGCTTTATCCTGTTCTACAGGGTCGCAGGCAAGCTGGAGCCTATCCCAGCTGACTACGGGCGAAAGGCGGGGTACACCCTGGACAAGTCGCCAGGTCATCACAGGGCTGACACATAGACACAGACAACCATTCACACTCACATTCACACCTACGGTCAATTTATGGCCCTTTTCCACTACCCTTTTTCAGCTCACTTCAGCCCGACACGGCTCGCGTTTCGACTACCAAAGAACAGCACGACTCAGCTCGCTTCAGCCCTGCTCAGCCCCTAAAACTCGCACCGTTTTGGAGTAGGGCTGAAGCGAGCCAAACCGAGCCGAGTGAGGCTGGGGGCGTGAGCAGACACTCCCCTGTGCACTGATTGGTGAGGAGGAGTGTCCTCACATGCCCACACACGCCCCGCGAGCACGCTGGGATCTGTAAACACCGCAAACCCGGAAGAAGAAGAATTACGAGAATTTCTGAAGCCTTATGCGCCTCGCCTCATCTATACACTCTTGCCAGTATCTGTTGGCGTTGTCGATGACAACAAGCCACAGCACCAAGACCAGCAACACTAACGACTCCATGTCCTCCATGTTTATTGTTTACTATCCGGGTCGTGAGACTACCGCTTAAAAGATCACTGATGTCACTGTTTGCGCCGCTTAACGACATCACGTGACGTCCACCCACTTTCGCTAACTCCACCCAATGTGTCCACCCACTTCCAGCCAGCACGGTTCAGCGCGGTTGTAGTCGAAATGCAACTTCAATAGCCCCGCTCAGCTCGACTCAGCACGGCACGGCTCAGCCCGACTCAGCCGCGTTTGTAGTGGAAAAGCGGCATTAGAGTCACCAGTTAACCTAACCTGCATGTCTTTGGACTGTGGGGGAAACTGGAGCACCCGGAGGAAACCCACACGGACACGGGGAGAACATGCAAACTCCGCACAGAAAGGCCCTCGCCGGCCATGGGGCTCGAACCCGGACCTTCTTGCTGTGAGGCGACAGCGCTAACCACGACACCACCGTGCCACCCGTGTTCCAGTATGTTGTCTATAAATATTGATGGTATGTAATCTGCATTTGTGTAGTAAAGTTAAGAAAATAATATTCACTGTTTGAAAGTTGATTGTATACAAATTACCAGAGAAGTCTTTACTTTGTGTGAATGTGGTGAGTTATGAGTATCACTCATGAGAAAATCATGAGTGATTGTGGTTTGGTTTTATTTTTCAGATAATTGAAAAAAAAACAACAACAAATCAACAATTTTCTCCCCCCAAAACCAACATGTCCCAGTTCGTTTTAGTCACCTGTATTCTCAGAATGGCCCTAAAAAAGCACCAATTTCCAAAATTTTCTCGGGGGGCTTACAGCACCCCCAAATCCCCAGCTGGATTGGACTCGCTACGTGCCCTGCAGGCGCTCTGCTCATATGCATGTGTCACTACACATTGATTTCACAAAAGGTTGGCATCTCTGGACCCGCATGCATGGTTTTATGTCCGCTTCTGGTACATCCATACAGTTTTAAATACAGAACCTATGATTTAAAAAGTTTGTTTTTATTGCATTTACAGTGAGAGTAAAAAGTATTTGATCCCTTGCTGATTTTGTTGGTTTGCCCACTAATAAAGACATGATCATTCTATACTTTCTTTATGGTAGATGTATTCTAAGATGGAGAGACAGAATATCAAAACGAAAATCCAGAAAATAACTTTAAAGAATATATTTTAATTGATTTGTATTTCATTGAGGGAAATAAGTATTTGATCCCTCTAGCCCAAAGCACTTAATACTTGGTGGCAAAGCCTTTGTTTGCCAGCACAGCGGACAGACGTTTGTTGTAGTTAACCACAAGGTTAGCACACATATCAGGGGGAATTTTGGCCCACTCTTCTTTGCAGATCCTCTCTGAATCATTAAGGTTGGTGGGCTGTCGCTTGGCAACTCGGACCTTCAGCTCCCTCCATAGATTTTCGATTGGATTGAGGTCCGGAGACTGGCTGGGCCACTCCTTGACCTTAATGTGGTTCTTCTTGAGCCACTCCTTTGTTGCCTTTGCTGTATGCTTCGGGTCGTTGTCATGTTGGAAGACCCAACCACGGCCCATTTTCAACTTCCTGGCAGAGGGGAGGAGGTTGTCCCTCAGGACTGCACGGTACATGGCTCCATCCATCTTCCCACTGATGCGGTGAAGTAGCCCTGTGCCCTTGGCAGAGAAACACCCCCAAAACGTAATGCTTCCACCTCCATGCTTGACGGTGGGCACAGTGTTCCTGGGGTCATAGGCAGCATTTTTTCTTCCTCCACACATGACGAGTAGAGTTTAGGCCAAATAGTTCAGTTTTGGTCTCGTCTGACCACAGAACCTTCTCCCAATCACTTTGTACATCTTTGAGGTGATCATTGGCATACTTTAGGCGGGCCTCCACATGTGCTTTCTTAAGCAGGGGTACCTTTCGGGCACTGCAGGATTTTAATCCATTGCGGCGCAAAGTGTTGCCAGTTGTTTTCCTGGTGACTGTGGTCCCAGCTGCCTTGAGGTCATTCACTAACTCCCGCTGCGTGGTTGCAGGCCGATTTCTCACAGACCCCGTCCACATGTAGCCGGGTATCTGCTAAATCGAAGATATTTTTCTACGTTTTGGCCTGTCATCCACATGAAAACGCATCAAAAACGAATATTTAAAAAAACTCCGGGCAAAGTGAAGATTTTTGAAAACTCCGTGTATGCCTTTTCGTGTAGACAGAGATAACCGGAGTTTTGCGTTTTAGAACGTCACAATCTGCGCCAAAAAAATCAAATCAAATCAAGTTTATTTGTACAGCGCTTTTAACAATAAACATTGTCGCAAAGCAGCTTTACAGAATTTGAACGACTTAAAACATGAGCTAATTTTATCCCTAATCTATCCCCAATGAGCAAGCCTGTGGCGACGGTGGCAAGGAAAAACTCCCTCAGACGACATGAGGAAGAAACCTCGAGAGGAACCAGACTCAAAAGGGAACCCATCCTCATTTGGGCAACAACAGACAGCCTGACTATAATATTAACAGTTTTAACAGGTATAACCCTCAACTGTCCTCATGGGGCCGTCCTTCACAGGAGTGGTGCGATAAAACTCCGATCAGACACAGGGCACCAGGATGGATCAAGCAGGTCCGAGGGGCAGAAGAGGCCAGCATCTCAATCCCAGGATCAACATGTAACTCAGAGGGACAGATGGGGGGAAGAGAGAGAGAGAGAGAAAGAAAACACGTTGTTAGGTATGCCCTAAAAATGACAAGTATTAAATCTGTGTGGTAGGCTCGCAGAGACGAGAGTCTTTACATCAGGCATAACACACAATGGCATGTTAATATGGTAAAAAATATATCATGACCTGCTCTGGCTGGATGCTTGATTGGGTGATGGGAGCACACTCCTCAGCAATGATGAGATGCAGATGGGACCCTTAGGCCTGGCCAAGACAATTCAGTTACATTTCACCGGGTCTGGGACATGCGACAGAATGTCTGACGGCCGATTCCCTGCAGGCTACGATAGCCAGTCGAGGTCCCCACCGTCTCCACCAAAAGATTTCCTGTTGACTCCATGTAACTCAGAGGGACAGATTTGGGGTGGGGGGGGGAGAGAAAGAAAACACAGGTGGTTAGGTATGCCCAATGTCACCTGAATAAGTAGGAACAGTATACATATTGCACCGAGTACAAGCAGGGACTCCGGCAACTAACTATGACAGCATAACTAAAAGGAGAGAGCCAGAAGGTAACACAGGCAAATGACAACAAATCTGCCCTGACGTCAAACGTGCGACCTTTGTTTACTGCAGAAGCCAGATTAAGCATGGACAAAGAGTAATGGATCGGAGTAGTGCCTTGAAAGCGTTAATTATTGTGCAGGTGCTATTTACATGTTTAATTTTAGAAGCCCAACTACTGCTCCAAAATAGGGTCAATATGTCCACATATTTGCTTTGACAAGATTCCCAATCAACGTTTTCTTGCGTCTTTTGAAGTTTATACTCCAAAATTGTGTTTAGAAGCAATTCTGTCTCCGAGTCTGTCCAGACGAACGAGCTTGGCGCCATGTTTTATGTTTAGGCGGAAGTGACGCCAACAGAGGGCTATTCTGATGTGATTAGGGGGTAGGATTTGGGGAAATAATGCCATCTACAGGTTTGGAATGCTTATGAATGTGAGTGAAAACGCAGATGTTCGGTTATGTGTGGAAGGGATTTTTTTCAAAGACGAGGTGGTGTGGATAAAACATTTTTATAAACGGAGGGGGGGAAAATGTTCGGTTTTAAAAATACCCGGCTACGTGTGTACATGGCCACAGTTCTCATGATCATTGCCACCCCACGAGGTGAAATCTTCTGTGGAGCACCAGACCGAGGTCTATTCATGGTCACGTTATACTTCTTAAATTTTCTCACAATTGCACCAATGGTTGTTACTTTGATACCCAGCATCTTGCTAATGTTTTTGTAGCCCATTCCAGATTTGTGCAGGTCAGCAATCCTGTCTCTGAGGTCCTGAGAGAGTTCTTTGGTCTTACCCATGTTGGAGAGTTTGGAATCTGTCTGATTGTCCGATTCTGTGAACAGGTGTCTTTTTCGTACAGGTGATTAGTTAGAACAGGCGTCTTCAATTCAGGTAACAAGTTGATTGGGAGTGTCTAACTGGTCTGTGAAAGCCAGAACTCCTAATGCATACTAGGGGATCAAATACTTATTTCCCTCAATGAAATACGAATCAATTAATATATATTCTTTAAAGTTATTTTCTGGATTTTCTTTTTGATATTCTGTCTCTCCATGTTAGAATACATCTACCGTTAAAAGTATAGAATGATGGGGGCGTCGTGGCTCAGGTGGTTAAGGCGCCATACCATGAATGCGGGCGACCCGGGTTCGATTCCGGCCCGAGGTCATTTCCCGATCCCTTCCCGTCTCTCTCTCCCGCTCATTTCCTGTCTCTACACTGTCCTATCCAATAAAGGTGCAAAAAGCCCAAAAAAAAATATCTAAAAAAAAAAAAAAAAAAAAGTATAGAATGATCATGTCTTTATTAGTGGGCAAACCAACAAAATCAGCAAGGGATCAAATACTTTTTACTCTCACTGTATTTAATTCCTGGGCTCCTGTCTGTAACAGGCAGTGATGTTGGATCTCATTAATACACTTTTTACAATAGATTATTCAATTCTAATAAAATAGAATAGATGGGCCAGAATAATTGGGGATCTTTTTTTTAATGGGCCCCGACTCGTTACAAGTATGAATATACAGTGGTGCTTGAAAGTTTGTGAACCCGTTAGAATTTTCTATATTTCTGCATAAATATGACCTGAAACATCATCAGATTTTCACACAAGTCGTAAAAGTAGATAAAGAGAACCCAGTTAAACAAATGAGACAAAAATATTATACTTGGTCATTTATTTATTGAGGAAAATGATCCAATATTACATGTCTGTGAATGGCAAAAGTATGTGAACCTTTGCTTTCAGTATCTGGTGTGATCCCCTTGTGCAGCAATAACTGCAACTAAACGTTTGCGGTAACTGTTGATCAGTCCTGCACACCGGCTTGGAGGAATTTTAGCCCGTTCCTCCGTACAGAACAGCTTCAACTCTGGGATGTTGGTGGGTTTCCTCGTATGAACTGCTCGCTTCAGGTCCTTCCACAACATTTCGATTGGATTAAGGTCAGGACTTTGACTCGGCCATTCCAAAACATGAACTTTATTCTTCTTTATCCATTCTTTGGTAGAACGACTTGTGTGCTTAGGGTCGTTGTCTTGCTGCATGACCCACCTTCTCTTGAGATTCAGTTCATGGACAGATGTCCTGACATTTTCCTTTAGAGTTCGCTGGTATAATTCAGAATTCATTGTTTCATCAATGATGGCAAGCCGTCCTGGCCCAGATGCGGCAAAACAGGCTCAAACCATGATACTACCACCACCATGTTTCACAGATGGGATAAGGTTCTTATGCTGGAACGCAGTGTTTTCCTTTCTCCAAACATAACGCTTCTCATTTAAACCAAAAAGTTCTATTTTGGTCTCATCCGTCCACAAAACATTTTTCCAATAGCCTTCTGGCTTGTCCACGTGATCTTTAGCAAACTGCAGATGAGCAGCAATGTTGTTTTTGGAGAGCAGTGGCTTTCTCCTTGCAGCCCTGCCATGCACACCATTGTTGTTCAGTGTTCTCCTGATGATGGACTCATGCATATTAACATTAGACAATGTGAGAGAGGCCTTCAGTTGCTTAGAAGTTACCCTGGGGTCCTTTGTGACCTTGCCGACTATTACACGCCTTGCTCTTGGAGTGATCTTTGTTGGTCGACCACTCCTGGGGAGGGTAACAATGGTCTTGAATTTCCTCCATTTGTACACAATCTGTCTGACTGTGGATTGGTGGAGTCCAAACTCTTTAGAGATGGTTTTGTAACCTTTTCCAGCCTGATGAGCATCAACAACGGTTTTTCTGAGGTCCTCAGAAATCTCCTTTGTTCGTGCCATGATACACTTCCACAAACATGTGTTGTGAGGATCAGACTTTGATAGATCCCTGTTCTTTAAATAAAACAGGGTGCCCACTCACACCTGATTGTCATCCCATTGATTGAAAACACCTGACTCTAATTTCACCTTCAAATTAACTGTTAATCCTAGAGGTTCACATACTTTTGCCACTCACAGATATGTAATATTGGATCATTTTCCTCAATAAATAAATGACCAAGTATAATATTTTTGTCTCATTTGTTTAACTGGGTTCTCTTTATCTACTTTTAGGACTTGTGTGAAAATCTGATGATGTTTTAGGTCATATTTATGCAGAAATATAGAAAATTCTAAAGGGTTCACAAACTTTCAAGCACCACTGTATGGGCCTGAAAGTAGAAAAGGTTGAGAACCCCTGGTGTATGCTTGTTCCTTTGAAAGCATCTTTCATACATCAGACTGTTGATCACGTACGGAAACGTGCATTGTATCATCTTGGAAGATAATCGGTATGAATTTAAAATATTTTCTTTCAATACCTTGGAATTTTTTTTTTGCTATAAGACGTATGTGTTTCTGTAACGAAGCGATGGCGATAAAGCCGTCGACTCAGTCATCCTCTTTTACACAAGTTAATTTGAAGCGTAACCCTGGAATAAAGCATCCTTTCATGAAACAGTGTTAGAAAACGTGTTGCGTAGGATTAACATTTCTTCAGACGTCTTCCCGAACCTTCTGTGGTCTCGGTTGATTTCTGACTCGAGGCACCGCGTCGCTGTTCGCCCCGAGAAAAACGTGTTTAATCAGCTTGGCAAGTTGCCATGGAAACTACTCCGTGTGTGTGAGGGAGGGAGAAAGAAAGCAAGAGAGAGCAGCAGGTTGTGTGCTTGTGTGAAAGACATTTCTTTGTTTGAGGCTTTAGCTGTGCCGAGACCGCAGCGCGCTCGCTTCTTATTCGAGCTCCTATATAAAGGGCACTTTAATTCCGTGCCATTTAAAGATATCGTCCTGACGTCAGTATCTGTTGCCCATGACGACGCTGGACGGCTGTGGCGTCTTTGGGATTTTAAACTTGGTGTACAGTGAAGCCTGAATTGCGCTGTTATTCTCGATTCTGGTTGGTCAGAAATAAGGACGACACAATCATCATGCTGCGGCGTTAGGAAAAGAATCAACAACAGGAAGCTGAGTCACCACCCTGTTACCACTTTGTTACCAAGAACAGCACACCGAAGTGTCTTATTCATCTTATATACACACATGACAGCAATTATACACACTCGCCAGCCACTTTAATAGGAACTTCGTTTGGGTGGTGCAGTGGTTAGCGCTGTCGCCTCACAGCAAGAAGGTCCTGGGTTCGAGCCCAGCGGCCGGCGAGGGCCTTTCTGTGTGGAGTTTGCATGTTCTCCCTTTGTCTGCGTGGGTTTCCTCCGGGTGCTCTGGTGTGGCTGCCTACTAGGGTTGGGCGGTATCCAAATTTTGATACCTTTAAACCGTCTCTGTGTTTTCCCGGGGTATACGGTATTACCGAGAAAAAAATAATATTTTGTTTCGGCCTACTGTGTAACGTGCGCCTATGCCTCAAATGTACTATTTAAAAGCAGCATAGCGAATTGTGTGCATTGTGGTATGGATTAAGCAGCAAAGCGAATTTTGTGCATTGATGAATGGATTAAGAGATATTTCAAAGCATCGCGCAGCTCTTCCTTCATCTTGAAAATAGCATTCAACTGTCGTTTACACATGTCTGCGTTGAAACGCCATTTGCAGCACTATTTCACCTACTCCATCAAAAAAAGTACACGATGAGCAGGATCATACCCTTTCAAGCATGGGAAATAAAAAAAAGAAAAAGAATCAACCAACACCCAAGTCCGTTTAGACTGCGCGATAAACCATATTCTTCAGCGCAAATGAGGCGAACCTAATTCAAATGCGCGGTAGCTGCACAAGGCAAAATCATATGGGCCCACGTCATGCCATGGCGGGGAAATTAATAATCAAATGGCCTTACCTTGCTTAAAACGTTGTCTTGATCACATAACTCCTTACAATTATTCCACTTAAATCCATACGGTTTAACACACCCAACAAAGATAGCAAGCGCATTGCTAATTCCCACCAGAAACCGAACAGTTTACGCTACGATGTTTTCTTCCGTTTCTTCAGTAGATGACATTTCAAACGTTTATTACCCACATCCCAAATGTCATACGTTATATTATTTTACCTTGTTGTTACTCATGTAACCTACTCAAAACACAACTCATTGGAGAGATCTCGTGGAAGTGGAGTACCCCAGGCTATGGTGTGCCTTAGGGGACATATTAGATTTTTCGTTTGGTTTGAAACCAAAATACTGCCACACTGCCGATGTTGTATTTTTTTTTTGCCACTAACTCGTTATCTTGACTTGCCATCTTTCAACCGCGGTCTCAGGCTCTTTTTTTTTTTAGATAGGACAGTATAGAGAGACAGGAAATGAGCGGGGGAGAGAGAGACGGGATCGGGAAATAACCTCGGGTCGGAATCGAACCCGGGTCCCCGGATTTATGGTACGGTGCCTTAGCCATCTGAGCCATGACACCCCCGGTCTCAGTCTCTTGCGAAGCTTTCTGTCAGACTCCAAAATGTCACGCAGGGTTGCCATGGTAACGACATAAACAACCCTGCACGCGATGAGAACTTCTTTAGGAAATTGATAGAATTAGTGAAAATACGATCACACAGTTATTCGGGATGATCTTCAATTTATTATTTTATATTATGACCTCATGTACTCCATATTTATTTAGATATTATATATATTTTTAAAATGACGGTAATGAGACCGATACCGTTGGTACTTTTGGATACCTCGGGATACCTTCTTACCGTAATACCGCCCAACCCTACTGCCTACTGCTCTGAGCGTGCGCGTGTGTTCACTGCTTCAGATGGGTTAAATGCAGAGGGTGAATTTCACTGTGCTTGAAGTGTGCATGTGACAAAGGTTTCTTCTTCTTGATCTTAAGATGCCTGTTCTTGGCTGCAGGAGTGGAACCCAATATTGTGGTGTTCTGTTGCGTGCTGAGATGCTTTTCTGCTCACCACAGTTGTAAAGAGTGATTATATGAGTTACTATACGCGTTCCTTCCTGGCAGCTCGAACCAATCTGGCCATTTTCCTCTGACCTCCCTTATCAACAAGGTGTTTGTTTCCACCCACAGAACTGTCGCTCGCTCGATGAGGTTTTTTGTTTTTCGCCCTATTCTGTCTGTGTAAACTCGCCCCAAGAGATCAGCCGTTTCTGAAATGCTCAAACCAACACCCATGCCACAGTGGAAGAAAGTCACACTTCACTGTGAGATCACAATTTTTCCCGTTCTGATGTTTAAATAAGGTTAAATCTCTTGATTTTTGTATCTGCGTGATTTGAGGCCACAGCAGGTGGATGGTAGTCTGGTTAACACCAGACCATATCACAAGTGAAATATGGTCTGGAATCCGCCGATTGAATTTCTCGTAGGGGAGGTGTGGTTATACGATTGTCAACGGCCGTTTATTGGACGTTGCGAATGTCTGTCATTTGGCGTATACGTAGCCCATGGCCAATCATGGCAGTTGTACCCGGTGACGTAGTTAGAGCGACGAAGAGGCGAAGAAGAGTTTTTTAAAACAAACTTTCGCTCTAAACCAGGGGTTTTCAAAGTGTGGGAGAGTCAGCCCCCCCTCGGAGAGCAAATAAACAACAGCGCCCCCCTTACAATTTTTGTTGTTGTTATACTTAATGTTCCATTCGTATTTTTAAAAAAATGGTTGTTGTACACATTATTTTTTTCTTTTTCACATTTTAAACATCTGTGCTTTTTAAAACATCTTGTTTTACACATTTTAAACATCCCATAGCATCGTTAGCTAGCACTTCTTGGCAGACAACACACTGTGGCAGTGGAGCATCTTCAGATCCAGTCCATGAAAATCCAAACTTTAAATAATCGTGGTCATACTTCCTTCTTTTTCCAGTCCCCCAGGATTCCGCGGGCCTTTTTTGTGATTGTTGTGGGCTAAAATGTCTGATGTTGCGGGGGGGTTTCCAAAAAATTGCGATGAAAGTTGCGGTGTTTTTTAGGTTTTTGTTGCGATTACATTGCGGGAGGAAGTGAAAGTTGCGAGAAATTGTTGCGATTTTCTCTTTTTGTGATTAAAATTGAGTGATATGTTAAATATTAAGTTATTACTGAAAACCTATTGATTAAAAAAACAAAGAGAAATGGTCCTATAAACAACTTTACCAATATAAAAGATTACCAGGACTACAAAAATGCAGAAAAATAGGCTTTACTTATCCAAATGCACCTGTTGGTTCAAAAGTTAAAGTGCAGAGAACCTCACAGCACAACATGAAGTTACCTTAAAATATAATATAAATGCCTCAGCTTTCATGTAAAAAAAAAAACTATTAATACTAGTACTGTGTGCAGGCAGTCTCTCCTGAAGACTAAATTAAACAATAATTATAAACTAATAAAATAAATGGCTCAGGCTTCATAGAAGAAAAAAACAATTTGAACAGAATCTCACAGTATGATGCTGAAGCTGCCTAAACAATGGAAAATAAAATACCATTTTAGCAAAAATGTTGGCATCCATTAACTTCTTGTATTAAGTAAAAAAAAAAATAAATAAAGTGCACACAGTCCTTCACTGTAAACATAACACACTTTCAGTGTTGCCAGATACTGCTGACGTTTTCCAGTCCAAAATATGTTCAAAACCCGCCAAAATGCACTTGAAATCATCCAGTCTGGCAACACGACGCGCATGCTGCTTCTCTTGAACACACGGAAGTAAGGCGGAAGGTAGTTTGTCGACGTCACCTCAAGACGATGCCAACGATTGGTCAAATTTGCGGGAAAGTTGCGGTGATTGGATATAATTGCAACACCGCCCTGAATTCGCGGGGATTGGTTGAATTTGCGCTGAAGTTGCAAATCGCAACATCCTGGAGGCTCTGTTTTTTTGCTTGGCCCAGACTTTGTCTCCTCACTCACTGTAGCTTTAGGTACTAAAAACCATAGACAGCTAAAAACCGATCCATTTTGTCTCTCATGTTGCGCCCCCCCTGAAGAACTCTGGCGCCCCCCAGGGGGGGCGCGCCCCACACTTTGAAAAGCCCTGCTCTAAACTATTCAGAACAGTGTCTAAAGCTTGATCGAAAGTTTGGTTCGTATCGCTCGCCGCCATGTTAAACGTGATCCGTAAACAGTCCCAAATAAACTACAAGCTTCCGTTTGTCGAGTAGTACGCGTCACCGTCTTTCCACCCCTCCCCACTCTCTGATTGGCTCCCTAACTCAGGCGAGCCTTTAGACCATAGTTTCCATGCTGTCTTTTCAGATCGGAACGATTGTGCAAAGCAGCATGGGATTTCCCAGGCTAGGTGGATGGGTGTTCCTCAGAAATATAGAACGCTCACTGGCGGCAGATTCTACCGTAACTGGATCCATTAACCACTTGCCCACAAAATAAGAAATTTTTCTTGTCCTTTTTTCAGTGAGGTAATATTTTCAAGATTGAAAATCTGGTATTTGGTCTTCTAAAACAGCACGTCATTTAAAAATACACGGAGTATATCAATAAAAGATTTTTAAAGAATAAAGTTCTATTTCTTTGACATATCTGACAGACACAACTCCCATTTTAAAAATCCCTTTCGTTATCCCTGTTGCTATCGTCAGTGAATTTCTGTCAGATGACCTGACGATAGACTCGGCCATTACGGATCTTTGGTAGTTATCGTGTGGAAGCAGGCTTTATCATTTTTAGGTGTCAACAGCATACATGCCAACCTTTTCACAAGAAAAAGAGGTAGATTTTACTCGCGCACGGTACCGTTGCACAAATTGGCAATTTCAAATTTTGGCGGACAATTGTTTTTAAAGACGTTGCTACTAATTCACTTTAAACAAAGCATAAAACACAACTAAACATAAATCGGAATCAAATAAGTACATTTTAGTACACAGATTTGATCATCTGATCTAATGTAATGCTTTATATGTTGCAGATTTAGCACTTGTCACAAGTTTTTCATCTGGACTCCAGCTGAAACAAGTGGTGTCTTTGAAAATGTTCATTTTGGACGCCAGAATACCACACAATGTATTCCTAATCCCATGGGTGTCTTCATATACACTGGCTTTTGCATGTCCATCTTTCCCCAGCTGACTTCTTTAAGTTGGAAATTCCCAACTTAAATTTCTTTAAGTTATTTCTTTAAGTTGGTCCTTCCGTTTTGCGCTGAAAATATAAAAGGAAATAATTGTACACTATTGCGTTCCCTCAGGTGTTTATTTTATAAATCATATCAGAGTTCAAAATAGCAATAAATATTAAATAAAAAATAGTAAAGTGAAAACATATATTTTATCAAGGAACATGTCAGTTCAAAATAGCAATAAATATTAAATAATAATACTAGCAAAAAAAAAAAATGTCAAAGGAAACTTTAATAAATGTTTGAATTGCAGTAATGCTCACCTTTCCTGGAAATGATAGTAGAGATCTATGAGGAAATCTTCTGCATCAAACCCGTTCAGAGCCTTTTATCCTAACTAGAATCTAAGCAATTTTATCACAAACACACCACATGCACACTGCCAACGAAAGGGCAATTCCATGTAAATGTCAACCTCACCATGCAAAAATAAGGCAACATGTAATACATCAAAACCACTCCCAGAGATATCACCTACAGTGGTGCTTGAAAGTTTGTGAACCCTTTAGAATTTTCTATATTTCTGAATAAATATGACTTAAAACATCATCAGATTTTCACACAAGTCCTAAAAGTAGATAAAGAGAACCCAGTTAAACAAATGAGACAAAAATATTATACTTGGTCATTTATCTACTGAGGAAAATAATCCAATATTACATATCTCTGAGTGGCAAAAGTATGTGAACCTCTCGGATTAGCAGTTAATTTGAAGGTGAAATTAGAGTCAGGTGTTTTCAATCAATTGGGATGACAATCAGGTGTGAGTGGGCACCCTGTTTTATTTAAAGAACAGGGATCTATCAAAGTCTGAGCTTCACAACACATGTTTGTGGAAATGTATCATGACACAAACAAAGGAGGTTTCTGAGGACCTCAGAAAAAGCGTTGTTGATGCTCATCAGGCTGGAAAAGGTTACAAAACCATCTGTAAAGAGTTTGGACTCCACCAATCCACAGTCAGACAGATTGTGTACAAATGGAGGAAATTCAAGACCATTGTTACCCTCCCCAGGAGTGGTCGACCAACAATGATCACTCCAAGAGAAATGTCGCGTGTAATAGTCGGCGAGGTCACAAAGGACCCCAGGGTAACTTCTAAGCAACTGAAGGCCTCTCTCACATTGGCTAATGTTCATGAGTCCACCATCAGGAGAACACTGAACAACAGTGGTCTGCATGGCAGGGTTGCAAGGAGAAAGCCACTGCTCTCCAAAAAGAACATTGCTGCTTGTCTGCAGTTTGCTAAAGATCACGTGGACAAGCCAGAAGGCTATTGGAAAAATGTTCTGTGGATGGATGAGACCAAAATAGAATTTTGGTTTAAATGAGAAGCGTTATGTTTGCAGAAAGGAAACCACTGCAATACAGCATAAGAACCTTATCCCTTATCCCAGCTGTGAAACATGGTGGTGGTAGTATCATGGTTTGGGCCTGTTTTGCTGCATCTGGGCCAGGACAGCTTACCATCATTGATGGAACAATGAATTCTGAATTATACCAGTGAATTCTAAAGGAAAATGTCAGGACATCTGTCCATGAACTGAATCTCAAGAGAAGGTGGGTCATGCAGCAAGACAACGACCCTAAGCACACAAGTCGTTCTACCAAAGAATGGTTAAAGAAGAATAAAGTTCATGTTTTGGAATGGCCAAGTCAAAGTCCTGACCTTAATCCAATCGAAATGTTGTGGAAGGACCTGAAGCGAGCAGTTCATGTGAGGAAACCCACCAACATCCCAGAGTTGAAGCTGTTCTGTACGGAGGAATGGGCTAAAATTCCTCCAAGCCGGTGTGCAGGACTGATCAACAGTTACCGCAAACGTTTAGTTGCAGTTATTGCAGCACAAGGGGGTCACACCAGATACTGAAAGCAAAGGTTCACATACTTTTGCCACTCACAGATATGTAGTATTGGGTCATTTTCCTCAATAAATAAATGACCAAGTATAATATTTTTGTCTCATTTGTTTAACTGGGTTCTCTTTATCTACTTTTCAGACTTGTGTGAAAATCTGATGATGTTTTAGGTCATATTTATGCAGAAATATAGAAAATTCTAAAGGGTTCACAAACTTTCAAGCACCACTGTAGGCCTGTATTTTACAGATGTGAATAAGTTGAACCAATTTGTAACCAACCTAATATGTCACGGTCAGTCTTTCTTTCTTATAATGTAAAACCCAAGCTAAAACCAACTTTGATCATGTACAATTCTATATTATTGCCACAAGCCACAGAAATGTATGCTAAAATCCACAAAACAGCAAAACAATAGCCATCCTAAATATTATTTAAGAACTTTGATAGTTTTAGCTGATATTTAGAGAGTTTTTCAAAGGGTTATGGTGGTTAAATTACTGATTTTCTAAACATATGCCATGTCTATTTCAGACGCATCACATCCATAACGGAATTTCGTCACATCCATAACGCTGACTTTTCCTTCCGAAACTCTGCATGAAATACAAAATATTTTAAACAAAGATTTTTTAATATTCACCTTGGACCCCTCTATCAAACGGATATCTCCATTTCGACATTAGGTTTACGATTTCACAGAGTTTGATAAAAATGTACAGTCACCCAAGAAAAGTGATACTTTTTCTGTCACATCCATAACGCATCTTTTATTGGCGTTTTCTGGCATGCCCTAGATGTACTATGGGAATTGTTCTTGTTCTATCACTTCTCCAGTATGGTACAGCCTTAAAATATGCAACACCTGTTTAAATACTGGGAGACAATAAAACATGCACTGGGTCATTTGTTGCCATTTTGAGTTCAAGTGTCACGTCCATAACACTGGAAATAGAGAAGTGAGCAAACGGCACCGAATGAATAAATGGTTGGTCTTGCGCATTTCCAGTATTCGTGATGCCAAAATAACGCACGAACCACCGGCAAAGCATGTTCAGAACTTTAGTGTGGGATTTTTTTTTTCTGAGAAATCTAAAAAACGTTGACATTACGTACAAAAGCGGTAGGCGTTGACAGAAGTTAAAAACCGGTAGTTTACCGCACAAATCGGTAGTGTTGGTGTGTCAGCAACAGATAGAGTTGAAATAGATTAACAGCGAAAAAACTATTTCGTTCACGAGAGAAGCCCACAGTTATTTTTAAAAAATGCTATCGTCAGTCTGTCAGTCTAACGCACCTGACGATAGCAAAATTCAAGCCCTCGCCACGCACATGTTGACTGACGCAAAGAGGAAATTCTACTGCGCATGATTTTTGTGACAGCAGACATTTACTTCCGGGCAAGACTTGGAGTTCTGACAGCTAGATTTCATCAAATAAATCAAGGTAAGATTTTCAGTCAGCTATCCTGACGATAGAAATTTTTGACGATAGAAACATTGAGAATATATTTGTGCATTCATATTAAAATTTTTCTGGAGGAAAACTATCGTAAGTTGAGATAAATCCGAGCCACTTGCAACCCTTTCAGCCGACAGGCCATTTCAATGTGTTATTTCCCCGCGAAAGTGACCCAGTCGTGTCTATCGTCACTGTTCTGACAATTATTGTTGATATTTCAATTTTGAAAATAAATGTTATGTTTTTTATTTCAATATTTTATTTTATTATTTGGTTCTAGTGATGAGGTATTTAATATTATTACTAAATTTGTCAGATTAATAATGTAAGAAACAGTTTTGTTGCTATTGTCATCTAGAGTAGACCCCGAAGCCGTTTGTTTTCAGGATAATGGCTGGCTGATGAAATTATTGGCTGGCTAGCTGACTCAGCCAAAACCTTAATGGCTGCTGCAGCCACCAAAATGTTTATGGCTACAAATGGCTGATACTGGACGTCACTGTGTGGCATATATCCGGGCGAACGGATCAAACAAATGGGGGGAATAAATAGCAAATTACCACAGGTCCCCTGGTCTCTTACTTCATTGTAAATATAAATCTAGCAAGATTGTAGTTCAATGCTAATAATAAGCTAATCTGGATTGTTCGAGGAAGGCATCTAGCTATCTACTCTCACTAGCAATGACCAGTGAAGGACTGGCAGCTATCTTACTATGATGAAAGTAGAGTGGTGGAGTACTTTTTTTTTATCAATCTCGAAGTATGTGAAACAAACAAACAAAAAAAAAAATACCTTTACACTTTCCCTCAGCAGCGGCAAAGAATGCAGCCATCTCGTCGATATCGGAGTCGATTGATGCTCTGGGTGGGTTCCCGGGTTCCCCAGTGTATCGTGGTAACGGTGTGAGGGGCGGGAAGCCAGACAGGTAGTCACAACGGCAAGCTTGTGGTGGCTCTCTGTGCTGTGATATCAGTTCTAAATCTCTACAGTGTATGCCTATACGTCTCTATTGTGTTACTACTAGTGTGTACAGTTGATCATGTTTGTGTCACTTTTCTTGTAGCTCATGATGTGGATAAACCCATTATTTGATGTACACAATTCTTAGTGGCTCAGCCAAATTTTATTAGATAGCGGCTCAAATTGGCTTACAAAATTATTGGCTGGCGGCGGCTCAAATTCTAAATGGCGGTTTTAGCGGCGCCTGGCGGCGGCTTCGGGGTCTAATCTAGAGCGTCTGTCAGAATATGATGGTAGCCGTTAGTTTGTCGGTCAGGTTTTGATGATAGAAACCGATGTGTTTCTATTGTCATTTAGCATGTCTGTCATGTCATTAATTAGTTACCAGGACTACTGTCCTAAAATTTACTGTGAACGTCCAAGACCCCAAATGCTACTAGAAAAACTTAATAGAATGATCAAAATAATCAATTCAGCAATTTAAGGAGATGGGACTTAACTGGCCTCTGTTATGGTAGAATCTGCCTGGCCACTTTTTATTTATTAATGAATGGCATGTTGTGCTTTTTAACCATTTCTAGTTACGTTTAATATTGTGGAACGTCTTAAACCATCAACGTTTCTAGATTTTTCTTTGTAAAATTACTTTTTTTTTTTTTTTAAACCCGTTTTTGTAAAAGTCCCAGTGAGCGAGCGAGCAGTTACTATAGAAACGATAACCTATTAGAAGGCGCGAGTTAATACAGTGTAAACCTGCCAGAACTACAGTGACGGAAAATTCAACAGCGCTGTGGTGTAATTTTCGAGAACAGCAGCTCCGACTGCAAGATGCATCACAGGTTGATGTTCTAATACGTTATTGTTGTTTCTATAGTAACAGCTTACATCGTGACTTGTATGTTCTGGTTTCTGAGTAACATGACACTTTTACAAAGAGGGGGGAAAAAAAACAGCAGCCAGTGAGGGAATGAGTGTTTGTAGCTGCTATAATGTAAGTGATGAAAGGATAATTCCAGGTCAATTCCACATCTGACCATCTTGGATTTGTTTCATGCAATGATGATGATGATGCAAAATTCTTCAGCTCGCATCTTCTTTAGCTTCTGATATATTTCAGCTTTAAAAAAACGAGTATTGCTAAATAAAAAAAACCCCATAAATCTCACAAAGTTCTACAAGTCATTATAGGTTTGAATTATTTGTGCTAGATGCTTGAAATTTGTCAGGGATTGTTCTACACTGTTTGATGTCGAACTTCTAAAATAGTTGGCCGAAAATTCTATATGAAAATTCTTTGGTGCTCGTTGCATCTTCACGCTAAACCTCGTCAGATCTTCAATTTTCAGACGCAAGACGCAAGTTACTTTCATAACGGCTGGGTGCATGTCTGAAAGAAATATATATATTTTTATTTATCAGGCATTGAATATAAAAAAAAAAAATTTGTCTCTATATTTCAAGTGCATATTGTCCATGTATGACAATCGGACAGTGCTGTAGTCGAGTCCGAGTCCAGTCTCGAGTCCCCAGTGTTCAAGTCTGAGTCATTAAAGAAAACTGAGTCAAGTTCAAGAACGAGACTCCAACCGCACCATTTGACGGCGGCCGTTTTAGCGCCATTAACATGAGTTTGTTCCTGAACGTGACGTCTGAACAGGTGAACGTGCTTCTCTTTATCAGGGAGTGTGAAGTATTCTGTCGGAGACGGATGTAAAACAGTAAAAAATCGTAAAACAGTGAAACAGGCGATAGGTCGAGCGAGGCACAAACAGGCTATCGTAGGCTCAGCAGAATCAAAGACGAGAAACAGGAAATCAGGGAACCAAACAAGGAAATGAGGCTCGGTGATGTCAGCAACGCAACTCAATACTTCGCAAAGTAAGTGCATTTTCGCAGTTTTTATATCGGCGCACTGATTACGCCTTAATCCTGTGCAGGTACGAGTCATTTACGGCGCGAGAGTCTATCTGATGCACACGCCAAGGTGCGCAGGAGTGTCACTCTTGCACAAAATTAGTACAAAAATGGATGTAGATATAAAAATCTTATGGCAAAGTATTATTGCATGTTTAAAAAAAATAAAGAAAAAATCCGAGTCCGAATGCAGTTAATGCACGAGTCCAAGTCTGAGTCCTTAAAATTAGGGCACGAGTCGGATTCGAGTCCGAGTCCTGGACTCAAGTACGACAAGCCTGCAATCAGACCACTGCATGTTTGAATTAGTAAATGCACAAAATACAGCTCTGGAAAAAAAATGAAGAGAGCGCTTCAGTTTTTTCTTAAATCAGCATCTCTATGTACGGCAGCCATTTCATCCCAGTGTCTGTGCTGGAATTCCAACACAAGCACAACACGCACCTCATTTTACTGAATGAGGTACTGATGAGGTCATCACCTGAACCAAACCTTATTTAACGAGGAAAAGTATAAAAACCACTGCTGTGGTCGTCACTATACTTTTGCAGTAGGACCAGTTGGGATGGCAAAAACGGTGCTAGTCAGACCTTAAATTTAATTGGAATTCAAAAATATCTATTCATCATGCCAAAAGAGTTAAAAAGAAAAGTTCTCGGATACAAGCGGCTGAAATGAGTTTCCTTCGCAGGGTGGCTGGGCGCTCCCTTAGAGATAGGGTGAGAAGCACAGTCACTCGGGAGGAGCTCGGAGTAGAGCCGCTGCTCCTCCACATCGAGAGGAACCAGCTGAGGTGGCTCGGGCATCTTTTTCGGATGCCTCCTGGACGCCTCCCTGGGGAGGTGTTCCAGGCATGTCCCCCCGGGAGGAGGCCCCGGGGAAGACCCAGGACACGCTGGAGGGACTATGTCTCTCGGCTGGCCTGGGAACGCCTCGGTGTTCTTCCCGAGGAGCTGGCCGAGGTGTCTGGGGAAAGGGAAGTTTGGGCTTCCATGCTTAGACTGCTGCCTCCGCGACCCGGTCCCGGATAAGCGGAAGAAGACGAGACGAGAGACGAGACGAGAAAAGTTCTGAGTGAGACAAAGAAGAGTTCAATTCTGGCTTCAGGCTGTTATTGAAAAATAATCAATTTCAGGGTGGTAACGGTAATAGCTTCTGGTCTGGCCACATTGCACCACACTGTCACTGATTATTTTCTAATACCCCCCCCCCCCCCCCCCCCCAAGTGCCTTATTCCTTACTTCCAGGTTGTTTAGCACAAATATGAATTCTGTAGAAATCTGTGTGTTTTGGTGTCCGAGTTATGAAAAGCTCGAAACTTTGAACACGACATGTAATGCTTCAACCGAGTCACGATATTTTTTGAAGAAAAATTAAATGAAAAAAATTCTATTACCAAAAAAAAAGCAGTATTTAATTTCCTGTTCGTTATCAATTTAAATATTCCTTTTTTAAAATAAAAAAACAACAAACCTCGTGTTCATTTTCTTAATAACCAACAATAATTATTCACGCACATTTGTAAAGGTTGGAGTGAAATATAACGGCTTATTAACGAAAATGTGCGTTTTATTAAAAATGAAAAAGTTAATAACAAATGAGCCTTTTAACCCCTTCAGTGCCCTTGGACAAGTCACGTACGTCATGAAATCTTTTACCGCTGTGCCTTATGATGTACGCTGCTCGTCATAAACACCTCCTTTTATGTACCTTACATGGCGCGTTACTTTTACTTCACAGTGGTACATATGAATTACAGTCAGGGATGCAAACACAACTATGGTCAAAAAAGAGTGAGGTAGCGTGGCGACGTGGACCCCCCCCCACCACACACACAAACAAAATATCAGTCAGACAACAGTTTCAACAAAACAGAACATTTATTAATTACTATTATTTATTAATTCAGTTCCCAATCCATCTTCAGTTCCCCACCCCAAAGTCAGTCCATCTTTACTCCTTTTTCTTCCTTTTCTTTGCCACTTCCTGAAGTTTGTGTAGTGCCTTGCGTCTGGCAGCATTCTTTTGCTTGGCTGCATGTCTCAGTCTTTCTTGTTTTTCGTCAGCTTGAGCTGTTGCTTTAGATGCCTGGGCACTTCCGCAAGATGTGCTGCAACCAAAATCACTCAGCCTCCTCTGTTTTGCCAACATCTTCCCCTGTCTCTCTTCCTTGTCCTTCCTTCCTGCAGCCCTCATACTCCTACACATTCTCTTATCTACTGGGCCCATCTTCACATCTTCCCTTCTGAACAATTCTGTGGCAACTGTACTTCTCGACTGGTCTGACTCCCACCTATCGAATCAGCAATTTATACACTGTCAGCCCTCCCAAATGTCTCGTTTTGAATGCTGGGACCCTCTTTTGACTATTAATGAAGTGGTGAATCATGTCAAACTTTTTAATAGTTTAGAAGTAAGCTAGTTGTCAACATAGCAACACAGTGGGTGCAGGATTGTAACTGAAGCCAAATTACCCAACACTGACAATGTAAGTATAGCCAAGTCGGTGGCCAAATCTTAATTAGTTTAACATTAGGCCGCACTCACGGCCCACCCGGCAAACGCATGAAACGGAATGACACTTATCAAGGAACGTTATGTTTAAATAAAGACTTCATTACGGTCCATCCCGACACAAACGAATTTCGCTTTGCTCTCATTGACTTTGAAAGGAGGCGAAATTCGCCAATGTTTTTGCTCAATTTAGACAGCCTAAGTGACTGTAATGTTGTGGCTACCACGGATGGATGTATGCACCACGAACTCATATAACACACACATGGGTTACACATTACCATTTGATCACTCGATGTTCTAAAATAGCAGCTAGTCGGGTGCTAACGGTTAGCATTTTAACTAAGCCAGACAGCCACAAGCTTTAATAAGACCAGTTCTTGCACGTATAGAATGGTATTACGGCACTTAAATATTATCTAGGAACAAAAAAACAAGTCATTAACCCATGTAGACACTACGTTGAGAACATATACAGTCATCATGCAACTCCTCAAATAACATTACGTTTTTCAGGCATTTTTTTACCCCAAGGATAGGTCATGGCTAGATGAAGGAGGCTAGGTTACGAGAGACAAAGGCCCAATCCCAATTCTAATTTCTACCCCTACCCCTCCCCCTTCCCCTCCGCCTTCCCCTTGGCCCTTCCCCTTGAAACTGAGCTACAAGGGATAGGGCTTGAAATTCAACCCTTACGTATTGGGATAGCCCTTCAACGATCGCATACGTCATCGCGTACCTCCGTCAGCGTTTACGTTAGCAAAACGCGATCAAATGCGTCATTGGCTGCGACCAGCCGCTACAGTCAGAGCCAGAAATCTCTGCTGGCAGGGTGTGATTTGTTAACTAACACCACTGAATGGGATATCTTTGGCGCTTTGTGCACCACATCCGACAGAATGAGGTGTCAGAACACTCATGTAAACAATAAAAGCGAGAATAACAGAACAAAACGTACGCAGTAAAGCAACCGAAAACAATACTCACTCCCAAAGCTTTTTAGCAGCAGCTTGGATTTCAGAAATCGCTGCTCATTCTCAGCTCGAAAGCGAATCAAGCGGCGTGTTCCCTCTGGATAAAAACTTAAAACACGTAAATAATGGAGAAAATACATTTATGACAATCTTTCGCCGCGGGAACCGCCATCTTTCTGAAATCCGCATGAAATCTCGCTGAAATCCGCATGGCATTGTGGGAAATCACTCAAACCCCTTCGTTCGGAGTCTGCTCCAGGAAAATCTCCGTTTGGAGGGGTACAGAAGCCCTCCCCCTTCCCCTACCCCTCCGCGTTAACTGGGATTGGGATACCCCTACCCCTTCACGTGAACGCGCAAAATGGAGGGGAAGGGCCAAGGGGTTGGTCCAAGGGGTGAAATGGGATTCGGCCATAGTTAATATATATATGCACAATTATTTTAACACTTACGCTTTGATTGTAGACGAGTAAATGACTTCCACTTCAACGCTGATCGTTTACTCCCAGTCACCGAGGCTCCAAAGAAATACACACTAGTAGATGAAATTCAGCAAGTTGATAAATGAACACACCTATCTGAGGAAAAGCCCGGGAGTCACGTTCCTTAGCAACCAGATTGCCCAGCCATCGGTTCCATCCACTGACAGTGTAGCAGCTAGCAGTTTGTAACGGAACGCTGTTGAATATTATAATAGCAGCCAGCAGCTACACTGTCAATCTTACTATCTCTGCTGTCAATGGTTCCATATATCCACCAGGGGGAACCAAACGTTGTATGGTCTGCACAGTACTCGGGTCTATCATTACTACCAGAGTGGATTACCGGAGAGCAACCCCCCCCCCCCCCCCCCAAAAAAAAAAAAAAACCAAAACTCTTCGGATCTGCACGAATTACACAAGTCGCCCAAAATGCCGGGGAAAAAGCGGAATGCGCCTAAAAGCGCGCCGTTTGCACGCTTGTACAGTCAATGCCTAAAACATTCTCCTGTCATAAGGCACAGCAGTAAAAGATGATATGACGTACATGACTTGTCCAAGGGCATTAAAGGGGTTAATAAACTTTTTTATAAACATTTCTACTTCCTCCATTTCCTTCTCTTTTATCTTTCCACAGTCTGTAAAAAGAGAGCCCTGGTTTCTTGTTTTAATCTATTTGTACTCAATCACACAACAGCTGTGATTTCTAGAGCTGTGTTACTTCCACCTACAGTGAAGTCACATGTGTTTCCACTATTTTACTTTAATAAACAATGCAGTTACAGCTTGGGGGGAAGAAAGATTACACAGACTGATGATGATTGTGTGGTTTTTTTTATTTTTTTTTATTCTGGTATTGTGAATTATCGTTGCGTGCTGACTTTGAACAGAGCAGAAGTGAAAATGAGCTAATGTATGCAGACGCTGTCACTTTTTTTTTTTTTTTTTTTGGTTTGGTTTTGTCCTTCCGTTTTCGGAGTGTGTGAGGGCGTACACCCCGGGAGGACTCCTCCTGATAAGCTTGTCGTGTGTTCTCTTTGACACACTCACTGTCTTGAGATGACTGTGTATACTCGAGGTGGAGGAAGGTGGACAGGCTTTTTAAAAAATATTGCGAGTGATATTTTATTTCTTTCTACATTGGGATTAATAACACTGCATTTGTGATTATTAACAGGTTTAATTACTCAAGACAGGAAACGAAGGCGAATCTGTCACAACGTCCTTTGTTGTGTGTGTGTAAGAGAGAGGGAGGATATAAATGAGACTCAGAGTTGAAGGTCTTCAGGTTACTAACTGTGTATGAAGGAAACGTTTTCTAATTGTGTGTGCAGGTAAGGTGGAGGAGAGCGGTGTGGTGGAGATGGAGCTCCCCGTGCCCATGAACATTCGGATTAGCAACATCACCTGCGACTCCTTTAAGATCTGCTGGGACATGGACCCTCGCACCAAAGAGAAGATCACACACTACTTCATCGACCTGAACAAGAAGGAGAACAAGAACTCCAACAAGTTCAAACACAAGGTGAGGCGTGTTTATTCGCGGCCACATCAATGGGTAAGAGAGATCAGAACACACACACACCTGAACATTTGCAACATTAGTGTTGTAAATGTTCAGAACAACAATGTAACTGACAGGGATGTGATTTTTCCGCGAATTCGTGGAATTCCGCTTTTTTCACCTCAAAACTTGAAAAAAATGTTTCCAATTTTTCCCTCAAATCCACATTCGTATCCTATTCGTTCCGACTTTGTTTGAAAGATGGCAGCCTCGGATTTGCATCTTTACGCCTCGATCACGGAGGCTGCCATCTTTCAACTCTTTGTTTGAAGCGAGCGCATTCATTGGTTGTTACAGAGCGATGGGCCAATCATGTACCTCGTTTCATCTCATTGATGTAATTACGTCATTTACGCAATTACGCCATTGAGATGAAACGAGGTACGTGATTGGCCCATCGCTCTGTAACAACCAATGAACGCGCTTGTTAGATAGCTGTACGTAAGCTCGCTTCAAACAGAGTTGAAAGATGGCAGCCTCCGTGATCGAGCGTAAAGATGCAAATCAAGTTAAAGAAATCGACAGAATAGTGAAAAACAAGTCCCGCTGGGAATGGTTGGAGAAAGAGGTTGCTACAGACGTTGGACATGAGACTGTGAGACATTTGTTCAGCGATTTCGTTCTTTGGGGAGAGGGCAGAGGTCTCTGGCTGTCAAGTTTGGGGATACTGGGACCTCCCCTGCCCGAGCTACGAGCGTCCAAAGTCGGGCTGGAGCCCGGGATAGAAACGAAACCTAAGCGGAGCGCCGCGGCTCGCCTCAGGGCGAATTACGTCCCAAGGCGCGGGGCTAGCGGGCCCTGCCGCGCTGGTTCTTTGGGGTGTGAGTGAGAGAATGTGTGTGTGTGTGTGTGTGCGCGCGAGTGAGAGAGAGTGCGCGAGTGAGAGAGAGAGCGCGAGAGAGAGTGTGTGCGTGCGAGAGTGTGTGTGTGTCAGAGTTGCATGTTGACCATTAAATTGGCCTGAATTTGTTAATCATGACAAGTTTTTTCTTGTGTGTTTGCTTGCCATTTTAGTACAATTTTTAAGTCAGAAAACCCCAAAACCCAGGAGCTTTGGGGGGCTTCCCCCCTTGTCCCCCCACCAGGGCGCTGCCCTGGACCAGCTGGGGGCCTGTGGCCCCCAGACCCCTGGCTAAAATTTTCAGATAATTTCACCAGCCCCAAATCACATCCCTGAACTGAACGTTGACATTGTTCTTCTGCTCATCTTACTTCTTTAAAAAACAAACAAACCCAACTCTTTGAGGTCTAAAGTACAGAGCTGTACGTACTCACACAAATCCCTGAGCAGCAGTGGAAGCGATATCAGCACCGGTGCGAAATACTGTATATAATCAGTCTACAAGCCCAATTCCAAAAAAGTTGGGATGCTGTGTAAAACAAATATAAAAACAGAATATGAAGATTTGCAAATCATGGAAACCAGACAGTGCATTTCATTGAAAATGACATGGCACATGTCGAAACTGAGAAACTGTATTGTTTTCTGAAAAGTACAGTACGTGTTTTTTTACGTGTTTTTTTTTTTTTTTTTTTAAATTTGATGTCGGCAACAACACGTTTCAGAAAAGTTGGGACAGGAGCAACAAAAGACCTGAAAAGTTGTTTAATGCTTAAAATAATAAAAAAAGTAATAATCTAATTTGGTTAATTGTTGTTTCTTGGTCGATTGGGTTACTCTCATCTGCTCTATTCAATATTTATATGAATGACCTGTCTGAACAACTGAGGGCCTGTAGGACAGGATGCATGGTTGGCAATACACTGGTAAACCATGTTATGTATGCTGATGATTTAGCCATCTTCTCTCCCAGCAGCACTGGGTTTCAAGAAATGCTAAATTTATGTTCCAATTATGGGCTGATTTTTGATGTTAAATACAACTGCGGCGGCACGGTGGTGTAGTGGTTAGCGCTGTCGCCTCACAGCAAGAAGGTCCTGGGTTCGAGCCCCGTGGCCGGCGAGGGCCTTTCTGTGCGGAGTTTGCATGTTCTCCCCGTGTCCGCGTGGGTTTCCTCCGGGTGCTCCGGTTTCCCCCACAGTCCAAAGACATGCAGGTTAGGTTAACTGGTGACTCTAAATTGAGCGTAGGTGTGAATGTGAGTGTGAATGGTTGTCTGTGTCTATGTGTCAGCCCTGTGATGACCTGGCGACTTGTCCAGGGTGTACCCCGCCTTTCGCCCGTAGTCAGCTGGGATAGGCTCCAGCTTGCCTGCGACCCTGTAGAAGGATAAAGCGGCTAGAGATAATGAGATGAGAAATACAACCGCAAAAAAAGTGTTGTCCTAATATGTAAAAGCAAGGGGGATAAGGATCTCACTTTTCCTTCCTTTTATTTGGCAGGGCAGGCTTTACCTGTAAGTAACAAAACAAAATATTTGGGACATATAATTACTGACCAAATGTGTGGTGATGATGATGACATCTTTGACTACGTTCAGACTGCAACCTGAAACGACGCATATCCGATTTGTTGTGAAATCCGATTTTTTTGTTAGGCCGTTCACATTACCAATTATATGAGACTTGTATGCGATCTCCAATATGAACGGAAAACGACCCAAAAGTGTCCCGCATGCGCAAATTGACACGTAATAAGCACATCTACGTAATACGTAAACAAAAAAAAAAAGCGCACTCTTCAAGTTTAATGATTTCTTTTTTTTGTTTGTTTAATTATCCGGTTAGTGTTAAAGTGTGAGGTCTCGTGTGTGTTTTTGTTTCTGAACTGAAATGAAAACGTGTAGCCTGGTAACAAGGGTTGACTCCTAAATGTCTCTCTAATTTCTATATAAGTGCACTACATGTTACTAGGAAGTAATGGATTTTTAAACTCTATATAGTGCACTCGAGCTTCAGTAGGCAGTCGTTTGGGATACGGCCGCTGTATTACCAAACTCTTAATTCAGGCTTAATAATTTGCACATATTTATTTCGGCATATTAATAAAAACTTTTTCTACATTTTTATAAATATTTATTTAGGTTGTTTATAGCCAGCTGAATTCTGCAACTTCTCTCAGCGCTGGCTCAAGGTGCAGAAACACCAGTGCAGTTTGCGATGGAGATGAGGCGAGACCTGGCGATGTGGTACAGGATGGTTTAAGTTATAAATCAGTTATAGAAACTGTTTTATTTAATCAGGCTAACAGATCAACATCCAGGTCCCTACCAAATCCACCATTAGCTTGATCAATTCTATAAAAGTCTATTTAAATTCCGAAAACTGTACAAATGTTGTTGTTTTCCACCAAAGAGGCGGGATTAGCCAACGCAGAATGTTTGCAATGTTTGTCTCTTGTTGATGACGTGTAGGTCGCATGAATGCGACCTGTCCGGTCAGACTGCAGTCGCATGTGAAAATAACGGATATGGATCGGATTTAGGACCACATATCCAAGCAGCCTGGGTCGCATGTGAAAAAATCGGATCCGTGTCGTTCAGATTGTCAATAACAAATCAGATACAGGTCGCATATGGGCAAAAAAATCGGATATGGGTCGTTTCAGGGTGCAGTCTGAACGGAGTCTTAGATATGTGGTCCTAAATCCGATGCATATCCGATATTTTCACATGCGACTGCAGTCTGACCGGACAGGTCGCATTCATGCGACCTACTGTACACGTCATTAACAAGAGACAAACGTCACTATTCTGCGTTGGCTAATCCCGCCTCTTTGGTGGAAAACAACAACATTTGTACAGTTTTCAGAATTTAAATAGACTTTTATAGAATTGATCAAGCTACTGGTGGATTTGGTAGGGACCTGGATGTTGATCTGTTAGCCTGATGAAATAAAACAGTTTCTATAACTGATTTATAACTTAAACCATCCTGTACCACATCGCCAGGTCTCGCCTCATCTCCATCGCAAACTGCACTGGTGTTTCTGCACCTTGAGCCAGCGCTGAGAGAAGTTGCAGAATTCAGCTGGCTATAAACAACCTAAATAAATATTTATAAAAATGTAGAAAAAGTTTTTATTAATATGCCGAAATAAATATGTGCAAATTATTAAGCCTGAATTAAGAGTTTGGTAATACAGCGGCCGTATCCCAAATGACTGCCTACTGAAGCTCGAGTGCACTATATAGAGTTTAAAAATCCATTACTTCCTAGTAACATGTAGTGCACTTATATAGAAATTAGAGAGACATTTAGGAGTCAACCCTTGTTACCAGGCTACACGTTTTCATTTCAGTTCAGAAACAAAAACACACACGAGACCTCACACTTTAACACTAACCGGATAATTAAACAAACAAAAAAAAGAAATCATTAAACTTGAAGAGTGCGCTTTTTTTTGTTTACGTATTACGTAGATGTGCTTATTACGTGTCAATTTGCGCATGCGGGACACTTTTGGGTCGTTTTCCGTTCATATTGGAGATCGCATACAAGTCTCATATAATTGGTAATGTGAACGGCCTAACAAAAAAATCGGATTTCACAACAAATCGGGTATGGGTCGTTTCAGGTTGCAGGCTGAACGTAGTGTTTAGGCAATGCCGCATGTTATATGCACAAGCTAACATGCTGGTAAGGAGGTTTCACTGGTGCACTGATAGTGTCAAAATTAGCCTGTTCAAGGCATATTGCACCCCTCTGTATACTGCCCCTTTATGAGCAAAGTATAAAAAGGGTAGTCTTCAGAAACTTCAAGTTGCTTATAATGATGGGTTGCGCATTCTGCTTAAAGGAACAGTCCACCGTATTTCCATAATGAAATATGTTCTTCTCTGAATTGAGACGAGCTGCTCCGTACCTCTCCGAGCTTTGCGCGACCTCCCAGTCAGTCCGACGCGCTGTCACTCCTGTTAGCAATGTAGCTAGGCTCAGCATGGCCAACGGTATTTTTTAGGGCTGTAGTTAGATGCGACCAAACTCTTCCGCGTTTTTCCTGTTTACATAGGTTTATATGACCAGTGACATGAAACAAAGTTCAGTTACACAAATTGAAACGTAGCGATTTTCTATGCTATGGAAAGTCCACACTATAATGACAGGCGTACTAACACCTTCTGCGCGCTTCGGCAGCGCATTGATACCTTCACTCGGAGTTGTACCATTTTTTTTTTTAGACAGGGCGGACGGACCAGGGCATTCGCCCGCCTGGCCGTGCCCGATGAGGAGCGCTCTCGGCCGGCTCGGGAGGCAGACGGCAGCCCCTCCTGGAAGTGCAGTTTTACCATGGGCCTGTGAAGGTATCAATGCGCTGCCGAAGCGCGCAGAAGGTGTTAGTACGCCTGTCATTATAGTGCGGACTTTCCATAGCATAGAAAATCGCCACGTTTTGATTTGTGTAACTGAACTTTGTTTCATGTCACTGGTCATATAAACCTATGTAAACAGGAAAAACGCGGAAGAGTTTGGTCGCATCTAACTACAGGCCCAAAAAATACCATTGGCCATGCTGAGCCTAGCTACATTGCTAACAGGAGTGACAGCGCGTCTGACTGACTGGGAGGTCGCACAAAGCTCGCAGAGGTACGGATCAGCTCGTCTCAATTCAGAGAAGAACATATTTCATTATGGAAGTACGGTGGACTGTTCCTTTAAGAGGCCCAGGTGGAGCAGTGCAAGTGAACTGTTTTGTGGTGTAGGGGTCAACACATTTTATGCATTGTTGAGAAATTTAATGTCTAAATTTATCTGCAGATTGGATGGTTCATGTAACCAAATTATTATGCTGCTATCAAACCCTGCTCTTAGTGCTGTGTGATACCAGTCATTCATGTGGAAACACTGGTACAAGTGTCTTTTTGTTTGTCTATGTAATGTGTTATTCTTTTTTTTTTTTTTTTAATTATTATTATTTTTTTTCTTTATTATATTGGTATGTGCGGGCGGCACGGTGGTGTAGTGGTTAGCGCTGTCGCCTCACAGCAAGAAGGTCCTGGGTTCGAGCCCCGGGGCCGGCGAGGGCCTTTCTGTGTGGAGTTTGCATGTTCTCCCCGTGTCCGCGTGGGTTTCCTCCGGGTGCTCCGGTTTCCCCCACAGTCCAAAGACATGCAGGTTAGGTTAACTGGTGACTCTAAATTGAGCGTAGGTGTGAATGTGAGTGTGAATGGTTGTCTGTGTCTATGTGTCAGCCCTGTGATGACCTGGCGACTTGTCCAGGGTGTACCCCGCCTTTCGCCTGTAGTCAGCTGGGATAGGCTCCAGCTTGCCTGCGACCCTGTAGAAGGATAAAGCGGCTAGAGATAATGAGATGAGATGAGATATTGGTATGTGTGCTTGTGTGTCTTCTTGAAATTGGACCTTGAGTCTGGAATAAAAGTTGATGATGATGATAATTCCGAACTAGTCATGAACCCCGATTCCTCTGTAGTCCTTGGTTTTGAATTTCTCCTCCCGTGTCCAGGATGTGCCCACTAAACTGGTTGCCAAGGCCGTGCCGTTGCCGATGACTGTGCGAGGCCATTGGTTCCTGAGCCCGAGAACTGAATACACGGTCGCCGTGCAAACCGCATCCAAGCAGAGCGACGGCGACTACGCCGTGTCGGAGTGGAGCGATATTGTGGAGTTCTGCACTGCAGGTAACCTGCATTTACCTCCGCTTACTCACAGGCTTTAATCACACTAACCTCACAACTCATACGAGCTAATGGGAAACAACAGCAAAGCCCCTCTCTCTCTCTCTCTCTCTGTGTGTCTCCCGCTGCGTCTGTCTCTCTCTCTCATGCTGTCTCTCCCTCTCTCTCATGGTGTCTGTCTCTGTCACACACGACAACCAGCCTTTTATCTTTTTTTTTTTTTAACACTTAAAAAATGCACTGCATAAAGATTTAAAAGGACTGCGTTTGTTGGTACAAGTTATTTGTGTACAATTTTAGAAAGCTACAGTACTGTGCAAAAGGCACTGGGGTTTTTTTTCATACAAACTGTTATAGATTTCTATTTTACGACTTCTACATTATCAAGTCAGTATAAAAACGTTATACACGACGTTCAGACTGCAACCTGAAACGACGCATATTCGATTTGTTGTGAAATCCGATTTTTTTGTTAGGTCGTTCACATTACCAATTATATGAGACTTGTATGCGATCTCCAATATGAACGGAAAACGACCCAAAAGTGTCCCGCATGCGCAAATTGACACGTAATAAGCACATCGTGTGCTGTGTGTGTGAGTGAGTGAGTGTCTCTGTGTGAGAGGTTGTGTGTGTGTGAATGAGAGAGTGTCTGCGTGAGAGAGAGAGAGTGTCTCTGTGTGACAGAGAGGGTGTGTGTGTGTGTGTGTGTGTGTGTGTGAGTGAGTGGGGCCGTGGCAGCAACCTCTGTTGAAAGATTGATTGATTGATCGAAGTGCGCATGCTCTCTACATAAACACTGTCTAGTGCAGACATCCCAAGTCTCCCGGAAGTTCTGGGAGTCTCCCGCATATTGATAGCGACTCCCTGATGCCCGCAAATTGGAGAATATCTCCCGGAATCTAGAGCAAGCGAGCAAGAGCATGCACACGAAACATTAATGTCTGCATCGCGCATATGACGGAGTGCGAGAGAGACTGTGTGTGCGCCTGTTCATGTAGCGCATTATGTCATTGTTGTTGTTTTCCACCAAAGAGGCGGGATTAGCCAACGCAGAATAGTGACGTTTGTCTCTTGTTGATGATGTGTAGGTCGCATGAATGCGACCTGTCCGGTCAGACTGCAGTCGCATGTGAAAATAACGGATATGCATCGGAATTAGGACCACATATCCAAGCGGCCTGGGTCGCATGTGAAAAAAATCGGATCTGTGTCGTTCAGATTGTCAATAACAAATCGGATACAGGTCGCATATGGGCAAAAAAATCGGATATGGGTCGTTTCAGGGTGAACGTAGTCTTAGAGTCCAAACGTTCGTTCGTTTTCCAGCACAAAATTAAATCTTACAGAAAAAAAAGTTTGTATCTGAGCAGCATATTCCATAAGAGCGCACTTTTCAGATTAAAAAAGAAAACGTAATGAAGGCTGCTGGGTTTTGGGGCAAAATGAAGAGACGAGTGTGACAGTCAAAGTGTCCAGAAGAACTGCGGCCGGTTCTGTAAGACGCTCAGTAAAACCTACAGCTCAGTTCCGCATAAAGCTGCACTCACTGGACCTGAGACGACTATTTTTTTTTTTTTTTAAAGCAAAGGGTCATCTCACACCAAATATCGACTTTGTTTCATTCATTATGGCTTACTGTTAATAGTATTTTTTTTAAACGTTGAAACATTTAATTTCATTATTTTTAAGCCATTTTTTGGTCGACAGCATTTCTTTACACGTGCCTAAGACTTTTGCACAAAGCTGTACATTTCCAGATTTCACCTTCTTGATTAAAGTAACGAATGTAAGACTTGTACAGACGTGTATTGATGCCACGCCAGAAAAAGAAAAATGGATCAGCATCACGTTATAACATTGAAAAGTCTGTGATTTTTTTTTTTTAGTGTTATAACGAGACTTTTCTGGTTATAACTGCGTGCTATGCATCTCCCCGCCTATTTATTACATCATCCACCGTATGTAATTAATACCAGCCGTATTCTTCAGTTTATCTGTTTCCTCATTCAAACATGAAACATTTTATATCAATAATTTACCACGTTATATCAAGAAGAGTTGCTGTGATCCATTTGTCGTGATAATGTGAAAATTAGGGCTGTAACGATATGCGTATCGAAATCGAAATCGCGATACGCAGAGCCACGATCCGTATCGCGATACAAGAAGGCAGAATCGCGGTACACCCTTTCAAACTTCTCCTCAGCCCAAAAACAGAGGCGCTCCCAAACTTCAATTTATGAATACTTTACTTTTTATTTAAATTACATTTTAAACTTACTTAAATTACTTTTATTTTTTTATATCTATTAGTAAGTCGTTTTTTCGCCGACCTGCGACAATCTTCTGCGAGTCACGCAACGTCCACACTCGCCACTGGCAGAGCATTCATTTCTTTTAAGCGGTCGCCATTCTGGTTGCGACGCGGGGAGCGAATCTGTAAACAAGCAGCTCATTGGCTGGCTAGGTGTGCCACAAGCCAATCACAATCACTTGACCGGAAAGGCATGCAGTGTTGCCAGATTGGGCGGTTTTAGGTGCTTTTTGGCTGGTTTTGAACATATTTTGGGGTGGAAAACGTTAGCAATATCTGGCAACACTGAAGGCATGTCTGCTTGGGCGGAAGCCTTCTGCGGCAGTTACATTTTGACACGCGAGCAATGTTTCACCATAAAAATTCCGTAATTTCCATCTGTTTTCCGCGATCACAGAAAATCATTGGCCCTATGAGAGTGAGACAGTGAGAGAGCCACCCCTATACCCCCCCCCCCGAAAAAAACAGAGCTTCCGGCTCAACAGTATTATTTTGAGAAATAAAGCAATCTTTGGATATACATTTGTTCATTTTTGCATACATATTACTCATTCTCTGCAGTGGTCTGAATTATTTGTTATTAAATAGTTAATGTAAGTAAGTAAATGTTAATAAGTCAAATTTACTACTTTAAAAAAACATTTTTAAAAAAATCGTGGGCGTATCGAATCGTGGGTCAAAAATTGCGATACGAATCGAATCGTGAGTTGGGTGTATCGTTACAGCCCTAGTGAAAATATCCGGTTATAACTTGAAAAACATCACTAATCTTTTCACGTTATAACGCGACACTGATCTGTTTTTCTTTGTCTGGCGTAGCAGCAGTACGCATCTGTACACGAGCGTGTGCTGCTAAAGGAAAGTAACTAACAGTTACGATACGGAGTTACTGTTAGCACCCCGAAGTTGATTAATTTCCAGTAACAGCTGTTATTTAATAATTTATTCACCGAGCCTGAGGGGGATAATTGTTTCAGTATAAATACACAGGTGATCATTTAAAACAATTTATTTCAGACTTGAAAAGCGGCATGTAAATGTAATAACCGCCAGCGCAGACCTGTCACTTATCAACACCGAGTCACATAAAATAAATCACAGTTCCAGCTTCCCTTTGAATAGTTTTAGACTAAACTTCGCAGCCTCTTTAGTGTTTAGGAACAGCATTTTCTTTCATCATTTCTAATTCTTCCTCATGACAGCGACGAAGCGATTAGCCGCCATTTTGCCGAGTCGCTCGAGGAATAATCCAAATTTCTCGACCAATCAGCACACACGCAATTTCCTCTAATCTCCTGCGTATTTATACTAAAAGAGGATAATAATCTGGAGGAGGGCGGAGCGGACGGTTGCGACGACAACCAAAAGCGCATTCTGGTATTTTTATGTAAGTGCATGATCTGAAGTGTTGTGTGATGTTATTCCACTTGTACCACAGCAGTTTGCCCGAGATTACAATGTTTTATTTATTAAAGAACAGCACGCCGTGTGTTTTAACAGTTTTCGAGTTGCTCTGGAAAGTCTGAGAAACTAATTAGTTCCTGTTTACACTTGCGGTAGAGCTGCAATAAAGTCATTCCCTCACCAGTCTCTTTCTCTCTCTTTCTTTTTCATTTTCCTTCTGTCTCGCTTTCTTTGTCTCTTTCCTTTCTTTGTCTGTCTCTCACTTTCTATCTCGCTTTCACTTTCTCTCACTGTTCATTTTCTTTCATTTTTCCTCACTTGTTCTCTTTCCTTTCTTTCATTTTCCTTCTGCCTCTCGCTTTTTCTCACCATCTTTCTCTATTTTACATTTTCTCTCACTGTTCATTTCCTTTCTTTCATTTTTCCTCACTTGTTCTTTCTCTTGCTTTCTCTTTCATTTTCCTTCTGCCTCTCTCCCACTTTCTTTCATTTTTCCTCACTTGTTCTCTTGCTTTTTCCTTCTGCCTCTCCCCCACTTTTTCATTTTTCCTCACTTGTTCTCTTGCTTTCTCTTTCATTTTCCTTCTGCCTCTCTCCCACTTTCTTTCATTTTTCCTCACTCATTCTTTGCTCTCTCTCTCCCTCTGTCTTTTTCATTTTCCTTCTGCCTCTCTCCCACTTTCTTTCATTTTTCCTCACTTGTTCTCTTGCTTTCTCTTTCATTTTCCTTCTGCCTCTCTCCCACTTTCTTTCATTTTTCCTCACTTGTTCTCTTGCTTTTTCCTTCTGCCTCTCCCCCACTTTCTTTCATTTTTCCTCACTTGTTCTCTTGCTTTCTCTTTCATTTTCCTTCTGCCTCTCTCCCACTTTCTTTCATTTTTCCTCACTCATTCTTTGCTCTCTCTCTCCCTCTGTCTTTTTCATTTTCCTTCTGCCTCTCTCCCTTCTTTCTCTTTTATATTTTCTCTCTCACTGTATTTCCTTTCTTTCTCACTATTTATTTCCTTGCTTTCTCTCTCCCGGTCTTTCTCTCACTCTTTTACATTTTCTTTCTCTCTCACCATCTTTGTTTTACATTTTCTGTGTCACTATTTATTTCCTTTCTTTCTTGCTGTCTCTCTCTCTGTCTTTTACATTTTCTTTATTTCATTTCCTTCTGTTTCTCTCTCTCTCTAAAAAAAAAAAAAATCAGTTTTTCATATGACTGAGAAACCAGAAAGTGTAAACAACTCTATCCTCAACACTTTCTTGTGTTGGGAAACTTTAGAAAGCACTGTGACCGTTCCAAAGTCATGACACTCGTTTCATTAACACACACAAACACAAAAAACCCCCCACACATTTTCAACATACAGTTTGATCAGTTATCCTTTTATTATTATTTTGCTATAGATTACTCCCCCGTACACCTGACTCAGCTGCTCCAGAAAGCTGAGGTCATCGCTGGCAGGATGCTCCCCTTCTCCGTCTTCTACCGCAATCAGAACCAAGAGTACTTCGACTACTGCAGGTGAGGGACTGGTACCGTCAATCTCTCACTCTGATGCTGGGCTGCTATGAAGTGGAGCAGGAGGCTTTAAAAACTCCATCCTCCATTACTCTTGGTAATAGACATCGTAGTAAACAGGACGAATCAATCACCAGTCTGTCCATATGTTTTCGACTGAAAGGAAGGAAAAAAGTAATAAGTAAGTAAGTAGAAGAGGAAGAGGCTGTGTAGTTTTAAATTGGATCATATAAAGCAGCAAGTTGGACAGAGGATATTACACAGTGGCGCGAAAGATACGAAGATCATCTTTGAGTGGTGAACGTATACATCACGAGTGATTTTTTTTTTCAACACAAGATGATAAACTTTATATTATATGGACACGGGTTAATCAAAAGAAATTTAATTTTGAACCGGTTCGCTATTTTGACAAGGCGCGTCTCGTCATCGGAATGAAATATCGAGAATTATTACACGTGTTCTGTTCCCTTCTAGTAGGTTTCATAGCATGCAATATTGTTAGCGCATCACTTATCCTACATCACTCTACCCGATGGAGAATGAGCGTGGAATATGGTTTACGATATTGCATGGTTGTATTGACAGCATGACGTCAAACATGGCCGGCAGGTTCACTTCGTTAAATAGGGAAGATTTTGAGAGAATTACGAAAGAGAAAGACGCATTGAACACCCGAAAGGAATAGGTATGGATAATAATATTGGCTGGCATTTTTTTTGTGGTATATCAGATATATTCCATTCAGCTACTCATCTTCGATTTGTTCACCATCATGCTAGCTGAATGGAATATATCTATCTGATATACCACGAAAAAAAAGTCAGCCAATATTATTTAAATATGTCACTCAGATCCGTGATGTATTTCAACACGAGAAGATAAACTTCATATCTTCAAGCCAACGTGTGATTTTTATTTATTTTTTCTTTTTATTATATCAACACAAAGTCCCCAAATTTATCATCGGTTTCCTCACAGGTGACATTTGGAGATTTGTCCCCGATGGAGCTCATATAGAAAAATACGACTGGCGTATTTCCCAGTAAAACACTCGTGTACATATAAAAATAGTTCTTATTTTTTTTGCGCTCTGATTGGCTGCCGAGCAGGTCCGTACGGACCCCGGTTATGGACCTCTGGCGACTCGCTCGTTCACAACAAACAGTAGAATTTTTGGTCAACATTTATTTATTTTTTGCTAATGCCGACCAAAAGCATGGCTGAATCCTGAATGACTCCTATTTGTACAACCCCGATTCCAAAAAAGTTGGGACAAAGTACAAATTGTAAATAAAAACGGAATGCAATAATTTACAAATCTCAAAAACTGATATCGTATTCACAATAGAACATAGACAACATATCAAATGTCAAAAGTGAGACATTTTGAAATTTCATGACAGCAACACATCTCAAAAAAGTTGGGACAGGGGCAATAAGAGGCTGGAAAAGTTAAAGGTACAAAAAAGGAACAGCTGGAGGACCAAATTGCAACTCATTAGGTCAATTGGCAATAGGTCATTAACATGACTGGCTATAAAAAGAGCATCTTGGAGTGGCAGCGGCTCTCAGAAGTAAAGATGGGAAGAGGATCACCAATCCCCCTAATTCTGCGCCGACAAATAGTGGAGCAATATCAGAAAGGAGTGCCATGACAATGCCAAACCACATACTGCATCAATTACAGCATCATGGCTGCGTAGAAGAAGGGTCCGGGTACTGAACTGGCCAGCCTGCAGTCTAGATCTTTCACCCATAGAAAACATTTGGCGCATCATAAAACGGAAGCTACGACAAAAAAGACGTAAGACAGTTGAGCAACTAGAATCCTACATTAGACAAGAATGGGTTAACATTCCTATCCCTAAACTTGAGCAACTTGTCTCCTCAGTCCCCAGACGTTTACAGACTGTTGTAAAGAGAAAAGGGGATGTCTCACAGTGGGAAACATGGCCTTGTCCCAACTTTTTTGAGATGTGTTGTTGTCATGAAATTTAAAATCACCTAATTTTTCTCTTTAAATGATACATTTTCTCAGTTTAAACATTTGATATGTCATCTATGTTCTATTCTGAATAAAATATGGAATTTTGAAACTTCCACATCATTGCATTCCGTTTTTATTTGTACTTTGTCCCAACTTTTTTGGAATCGGGGTTGTATAAATAGGGGACTACATAGGTGGCAAAATGTTTTTTTTTTTTCCTGCCATGGAAGTGCACTTGTATAGTGAGGAGGAAGCCATTTGCATTACAGCCGTGAATGAGGATTCAAAATAGCATTAATTTTACAGCATGGATAGCGATAACGACAGTGTTCACAGCGAAAGCGAGTTTTACTACCCTGAGGAAGACAAAATAAAAGAAAACATTTCAGGAGAAAGCTGAAAACCTCTAACTTGCTAACGCCAAACAAAAACATGGCTGAATCCTGAATGACTCAATTTTGTATAAATAGGGGACTACATAGGCGGCAAAATGTAGTTTTTTTTCCTGCCATGGAAGTGCACTTGTATACCGAGGAGGAAGCAATTTGCATTACAGCCGTGAATGAGGATTCAAAATGGCGGCTCGGCTCGGTTTTCCCTTTCGGGTGCTCTCGTTTTCTGTTAGAATTTGGTAAAGAAAAAAATTAATATATTATTTACCAGCTTAAGGTTGGTCTGTATGGTGAAATACCTTGGCCTTGAATACTGACCTCGGCCTCTGTATTTCATGATACGGACCTCCCAGCTGGTAAGTAACACACACACATACATATCTCACTTAAAGTCTCGTAGGGTTGGAAATTATAGTCAAAACCACACAAGTGTGTCATGGACGCATTTAGCTTAATATTTTTGCATAAATATTTAACACTCTAGAAATCAAGTACTCCTGGTGTTTGGGGACACTCCTGAGGGTGAGGTAGGGGTGTGTGTGTGTGACATAATGGTAGCTATTAAACAACAGCTTTTTATTTTCATGGTGAAAACTCTTGGGTCAAAATGATGCTCCGATTAGATCAGACCTGGGCATTTTACGGCCCGCATCCGGCCCTTTGGTTCATTCTGACTGGCCCGCGTAAGGTTAATTAGAAATTACAAAATAAACGTATTTTCTAATTTTACCTCATGCATGGACTGAATGTGCATTGCTTTTATTTTGAAGTTGTGTTCAACAAAAACGCAATGCGCGCGACGTGAAATCCCACGAAACCTAATCCCGCGATAACTACTTCCGTAATTTGTCCAGACCAACCACAAACTTGTACGTCATCCTTCAAACGGTCCAGCCAATCACATAATGTGACGTCACCAGCAGGCGCCGGAGCCGATCTCCGGCGAAAAACACCAAATGAGGTGATTAGACTACAAATGTGGGCATCATTATTATAATATGATGTATCTTGCTTGATATTTGGAGTAGAAAGACAATATTGTGATGTCTTTATTGTGTTTTGGGGTGAATGTGACTGAAAAAAAAAATGGTACAAACGTTCACATTTTGTTAACCATTGTTTTGGGAAATTTGATTGAATAAATGACATTTTTTGTAAGGCAACCTCGTTTTTTCCCCCATACTCTTACCAGTCTTAGCAGCTTGTAAAGACAATGTTATTTACTGCTTTATATAAAGAAATGCAATTAATATTATGCAGAATTAGTTCAGTCTTTTGGTCCGGCCCTCCACAAAATTTTCTGTTTCTCATGTGGCCCCATGGAAAAAATAATTGCCCACACCTGGATTAGATACATTATGTTTCATACTGGGGGGGCAAACATCACCATCTTTCTCTCCATTTCAGTAACGTGCAAGGCGGCCGAATGCTCCCATCGGTGAAGGACAACAGCGGAAGTCACGGTTCTCCGCTTAGCGGCAAGCTCGAGGGCATCTTCTTCAGCTGCAACACGGAGTTTAACACAGGTGAGCCCCCGCAGGACTCTCCATACGGCCGCTACCGCTTCCAGATCAACGCCGAGGAGCTGTTCGGCCCTGACACCCGCCTCTACTTCGGCGACTTTTACTGCATGTACACGGCATACCACTACGTGATCTTGGTGCTGGCGCCGCGTGGCTCACCCGGCGACACCTACTGCAGCGAGAGGCTGCCCGAGCTGGACGCCACCAACAACCGCTTCCTGACACGCGTGTGCGGTGAAGACGGGCGCGTGGTGTTCCGCCACGCGCAGGACGTCATCCTGGAGATCATCTACACGGAGCCTGTCGAGCTGACCCGTGGCACCGTGGCCCAGATCAGCGGCCATCAGCTCATGAGTCTGTCCACCGTCAACGCCAAGAAAGACCCGAGTTGCAAGACGTGCAACATTAGCGTAGGACGCTAACGCTCACCCGGGACTCACTGACCAACCGTGTCCGATCCACATGTCACACAGATGAATATTAGCATGTGTGCTAACAACCCAGTCCTCAAGACCTGCAAATATTAGCGTGAAATGCTAACGCTTGTATACAAACCACTAACTAACACTCACACAACCTGAGCTGTCTCCAAAATCACGTGGGGTGCCAAGACTTATACACACATGCACTCAGTCTGGACTTGCTAACCAATGATGTGTCAATGGTACACATGAGAACACTTGAAGACCGCTAATGTTAGCATCAGTGCGCTACCATGTCCATTTCTCACTACTAACGCGCGAGCGAGTGATTTAGATCACACCGTCCAGAGCTTTCAACATCGGCATCTAACGCTAACTCTGGCTAATACGCAAAACATCAACTCAACTAACCGATCGCAAGATCCTACACCAGTAAGTAAAGAAAATGTCGTGAATCCAAAACGATTCTTGTTCTCTCAGTCACCGTCCCGACACGACTGAAGAGACGTCTCTCGTCCTCACCGGACATTATAAACAAATGAATATGAATCCCTGTTTTTTTTTTCCTTTAAATCTTTCGCATCTCTAGTGGCAAGAATTTCCTTTACTTGAAAACGAATAGAAAACCTCTTTCTGTCCGAGATGGACGAATTCGTGGTTATGTATCGTTTCACCACAGCGTGCGGTATTTTTGTGTAAGAGCACATGTAGTTCCAGCTGTAATACGAACAACAGGTTAATTTTAACGCGCTCGTTCTGATACGTAATTGTTTCTCGAGAAACCGCTTGTACACAAGGACTTCATCATCATTTCCCATTAGACGTGTTTCCGGCCTTGGGGTGCTTCTGTCTGGATAGGTTGGAAAATCTTTGCTGCAGCAGTCGCATGAAGTCCTATGTCTTCATCATCAGTCTCCTTGCCTGTACCCAGCAGGGATTCGATCCTAATCCATACTGTCCTAGAAACGTTGGAGGTAGCAGAAGTCCCGGAGTGATAGAGTACGTCTTAGTTCATGCAGTCGAGCATCAGAGCTCTAGCCCATTTCTCCTTCCACTTGAGTTCTTGGGTCGATATTTGGTTTTCGTTCTTGCATACGTATCCTCTACAAAAAGCCATGCCATATTACCTCGATCTTCTCAAGCTCGTTGTCAGACAGTTCCTACGTACAGCGGACGCTCCACGTCAGCTAACTCTAATAATAAACGGGTTGTTGGTAAACAACAAGTAATTCTTATAAGTGAAGTTCTTTGTTAGATGTTTGCTTAACATTTATGGAAGGAGCCTCGGTTGTCCGTACTTGCGTCTCAGTTACGCTTTCTCAGTAAAACCAAAGCTCATCAGGGCTATAACATTGATTACCTCATTACAGTGGCACCTGTCAAGGGGTGGGATATATTACATTCAGTTCTTGAAGTTGAGGTGTTCGAAGCAGGAAAAATGGGCGACTTTTGCTAAGGGCCAAACTGTGATGGTTAGATGACTGGGTCTGAGCATCTCCAAAATGTCACATCTTGTGGGATGTTCCCGGTATGCAGTAGTTAGTACTGAACAAAAGTGGTCCAAGGATCCAAAGGACAACCGGTGAACCGGCGACAGGATAACGGGGTGTCTAAGGCTAGCCCATATGGTCCAATCCAGAAGAGCTACTGTAGCACAAAGTGCTGAAAAAGTGAATGCTGGCTAAAACAGAAAGGTGTCAGCATTAGCTTTTTCAACAATTTGTGCGACAGTAGTTCTTCTGGATTGGACCATAAGGGCTAGGCCTTTGACACCCAGTCACCGGTTGTCCTTTGGATCCTTGGACCACTTTTGTTCGATACTAACCACTTGCATACTTGGAACACCCTACAAGATGTACCATTTTGGCCCGTGATAAAGTCGCTCACTTAGGCCCTGTCCACACGGCAACGGATTCAGGTGAATCCGATACAATTGTTTATCGCTTCGGCCTGGCGTCCACACGGCACCGGCGTTTTGGGTGCCCCAAAACGAAATCTTTTGAGAACGGGTTCCAGAGTGGAAAGATCTGGCAACATTGCCGTTGCGAAGTCGTCTGGATGAGTAGAACGGATTTGTTTACGATGACGTCACAACCACATGACTGAATGCTTCACGCCGGGTAGAAGTGTAACGAACTCGATGCGAGTTGTCAACAAATCCTATAACTTGGTTCATGAAATGCGCTTACAAAATATTTTCACTGTGAATATTTAGTGTAATGGTGCAAAGTGAGAGAGAGAGAACAGCCCTTAGGGCAGAGTCAATCCCGCCAGCAAAAATAGGGAAAAAAAGGAGCGATCTCACCTCTTCAGATGTTGGTTTAAGTCCTACAATACATTCCTCAAAAAGGGCGTAGAAGAACAAATTAATCCATCAACGTGTAGCATTCAATTTATTCCGGACCATTAAAGACGCCGCCTTCCGCGTAGAATCATACGTCATCCTCGTCGCCATATTGGATGGGTCAAAGCGGAGAATAAAGATGCCTCATTCATGTGCTGCGTTTAACTGTACCAACAGGTTTACCGTCCAAACGAGATCACATGGGATTACCTTTCACAGGTGAGACTGGAAAAATACTTTTCATTGTATTTGGTCATTATAACGTAATTTTACGAACCGATTTTTCTGACTTTGTGGCTAATATGAAGTCTCGCGCATAATAGTTTATGCGCATGCGTCCTTCTATTGTTCTGGTGTCTCCGAAGGGACCGTCTTACAGCGCCCCTAGAGGTGTGGCACGTGTATTGCATCGTTTTCAGCAAGCGTTGCCATGTGGACGCGATATTTTTTTAAATAACATCTCATTGCCGTTGTCGTGTGGATGTAGCCTTAGACTTGCCCATTTTTTCCTGCTTCCAACACACCAACTTCAAGAACTGACTGTTCTCTTGCTGCTTAATATATCCCACTCCTGGACAGATGCCACTGTAATGAGATAATCATTCACCCATCAGTTGGTTTTAACGTTCTGGCTGATTGATTGGTGAACGTAAAAAGAGGAACCATTTTGTTTCGTGTACGTTCCGCAACGTTAAACTGTTAATGTGTGACATGTCATTCGTTAATAAAGCAAGTGAGTAAACCAAATTTATTCTTACTCTGTTCCTCTAGTGCTGGGAATGTGGACAAGGAAAGGAATTAAACACTCAGTGATGTAAAATGGAGTTGTACTGCTGCCACCCATAATGAAGTGTTTTATTCCCCTTACACTACAGCACTTTGCCACTGATCATCAAAAAACAGTCGTTCCCCTCTGCTGAATCCTTTTATCTTAAAATATGCCGAAAAAAACTCACACAGCACGGCATATTAAAGAGAAACCACAAAACTGCTCTTATAGCTTTACCTCTGATTCTTACAAAGCACCGACACTGGAGACTCTGTCCAAAAATGCTAAATAAATGTCAATTAATAATTATTCTCTCCACATTCACTGGATATGAGCAATCAAGCGCTCTGATTGGCTACTACTAGGCTATCAGTTCATATACCGTGAGTAGAGAAAAACAAAATGCTGAACCAACCAAGGATGAAATAAAAACGCAACAAAATATGGAAAGGTTTTTTTTTTTTTTGTCTCCACAAATTGCTCCTGTCATTTCGCCGGTTTGTTTACATTCTAAGCGGAAAGGATTTCATCGCAAGTTTTTATTTATCGAATTTGCCAAAAATAAAAATGCTCCGTTTCTCAAAATCCAGTGAATGTGGATAGAATAAAACAGTTATTCCACTCAATCTGGTCGTACATGGATTATAGGCAACTCGGCTATCAGCTCATGTACATCCTTTAAAACTTCACCACGTAAATATAATCATTCTATCCGCATTCACGCGCTCCGATTGGCTACTCTACTACTAGGTCATATACCGTGAGTAGAGAAAAACAAAATGGCGGCGTTTCTGAATCAACCGAGGATGAAATAAAAAAATTTTTTCTTCAAGAATTATCACGTTTCGCAAATTGTTCCTGTCATTTCGCCGGACGTTCTGGATAAAGTTTTCATTGATCGAATTTGCGAAAAGTAAATAAAAATGCTCCGTTTTTCAAAATCCAGTGAATGTGGATAGAATAAAACAGTTATTCCATTCAATCTCGTCGTACATGGATTATAGGCAACTCGGCTATCAGCTCATGTACATCCTTTAAAACTTGACCACGTAAATATAATTATTCTATCCGCATTCACGCGCTCCGATTGGCTACTCTACTACTAGGCTATTAGCTCATATACCGTGAGTAGAGAAAAACAAAATGGCGGTGTGTTTCTGAATCAACCGAGGACGAAATAAAAAATTTTTTTCTTCAAGAATTATCACGTTTCGCAAATTGTTCCTGTCATTTCGCCGGACATTCTGGATAAAGTTTTTATTGATCGAATTTGCAAAAAGTAAATAAAAATACTCCGTTTCTCAAAATCCAGTGAATGTGGATAGAATAAAACAGTTATTCCACTCAATCTGGTCGTACATGGATTATAGGCAACTCGGCTATCAGCTCATGCACATCCTTTAAAACTTCACCACGTAAATATAATCATTCTATCCGCATTCACGCGCTCCGATTGGCTACTCTACTACTAGGTCATATACCGTGAGTAGAGAAAAACAAAATGGCGGCGTTTCTGAATCAACCGAGGATGAAATAAAAAAATTTTTTCTTCAAGAATTATCACGTTTCGCAAATTGTTCCTGTCATTTCGCCGGACGTTCTGGATAAAGTTTTCATTGATCGAATTTGCGAAAAGTAAATAAAAATGCTCCGTTTTTCAAAATCCAGTGAATGTGGATAGAATAAAACAGTTATTCCATTCAATCTCGTCGTACATGGATTATAGGCAACTCGGCTATCAGCTCATGTACATCCTTTAAAACTTGACCACGTAAATATAATCATTCTATCCGCATTCACGCGCTCCGATTGGCTACTCTACTACTAGGCTATTAGCTCATATACCGTGAGTAGAGAAAAACAAAATGGCGGTGTGTTTCTGAATCAACCGAGGACGAAATAAAAAATTTTTTTCTTCAAGAATTATCACGTTTCGCAAATTGTTCCTGTCATTTCGCCGGACATTCTGGATAAAGTTTTTATTGATCGAATTTGCAAAAAGTAAATAAAAATGCTCCGTTTCTCAAAATCCAGTGAATGTGGATAGAATAAAACAGTTATTCCACTCAATCTGGTCGTACATGGATTATAGGCAACTCGGCTATCAGCTCATGTACATCCTTTAAAACTTCACCACGTAAATATAATCATTCTATCCGCATTCACGCGCTCCGATTGGCTACTCTACTACTAGGTCATATACCGTGAGTAGAGAAAAACAAAATGGCGGTGTGTTTCTGAATCAACCGAGGACGAAATAAAAAATTTTTTTCTTCAAGAATTATCACGTTTCGCAAATTGTTCCTGTCATTTCGCCGGACGTTCTGGATAAAGTTTTCATTGATCGAATTTGCGAAAAGTAAATGAAAATGCCCCGTTTTTCAAAATCCAGTGAATGTGGATAGGAAAAAAAAAAAATTATCGACTATTTATCAATTTTGTGGAATAACACTTAATTGTGCGTACAAAGTCCTTGCGTACATTGTTACTAATGAAAATCACGTATTAGGACAAGTGCATTAATATAAACCTGTGATCTGAATCACAGAATTCGTTAATTAGCTCCTTCTGACCAATCAGAGTGGAGAAAGTAAAAACTGCGATCTGATTATTATAACCATTTCGAAATTGTTCCCCCCCAGTACAGTGAACCAGGTTAAAAACGCTGGCGTATTCCTTTACACAGAAAGAAAGAAAGAACGGTCTTGTTCAGTGAAATCCTCACCGGTGTGAAGGGGAACTGAACAACAGTGACTCGAGCTTGAGGGCGAAACTTCTGTTCCTGTGGATCTGAACCACAGATTAAACCCTCGTACAGCAGAATCTCACTTTCTGTGATGCTAATACCTGAAAAGAAACCATCCGTGAAGAATCCACCTCTCCTTCACATTCGTTTTCTTTCCACTCCTTGATTTCAAGATTGAATTAATTCAGTCTGACTTTTTAGAAACTAGCTTTTTTTTTACACCACACTGTTCTCATCGCAGTTCTCCTTTAACCGGTCCTCACTTTTTATTCGTTCATTAGCGTGAGAGAGAGATGTTGTCCTTGCCAGCTGTGATTATTGCGCATGTTCCTAGTGAAATGTCTTTGTTTATACACCCTTGAAACTGTGCTCTTGTATGCCAAAGGTCATACGGTGAAGGGGGGGGGGATTTGTTCAACTTTCTTTAATATATAAAATCGAGCTGTTAAGTTTCTAGAGATGGCTGAAGAAAGCGAGCAAAAAAAAAAAAAAAGTTTGTTAAACATCGTCTCGCAAATATGTAACAAAATCGGTTGTATCCAGCCTTAACTGTACAGTCGTTATTATTATTATTATTGATGTGATGTATATTATTGTTAAATTACTCAGTAATTTTAAAAATCAGCTTGATGAGAAACTTCCCTGCGCTCACTAGATGCGTCAGTACAGACAGACAATATTACCCATAATCCTCTCAGAGAAACAGGCAAGATGTCATGTCTATACTGATCATCAGGGCGATAACGGAAACCGATTCGGACGGCACACGCAAGAAATCAGCGTGTTGCATCCTTTAAAACTTCACCACGTAAATGTAATTAATTATTCTATCCGCATTCACTGGATATGAGCAATCGCGCGCTCCGATTGGCTACTCTACTACTAGGCTATTAGCTCATATACAGTGAGTAGAGAAAAACAAAATGGCAGCGTGTTTCTGAATCAACCGAGGACGAAATAAAAAAATTATCATTACGTTTCGCAAATTGTTCCTGTCATTTCGCCGGACGTTCTGGATAAAGTTTTTATTGATCGAATTTGCAAAAAGTAAATAAAAAACGCTCCGTTTTTCAAAACCCAGTGAATGTGGATAGGGGAAAAAAAAAATTATCGACTATTTATCAAAAATCCTGACATTCTGACTTGTACAGCAACTGATCTTATATTTGTTTATTCATTCATCATCGAAAGAAGAAGTGCAGAAAACGATATGTTGCGTTAAAACAGATGTTTAACAAAAAAAAAAAAAAAAAGTAGAGTGCTGCATAAGACACTCGCAGAAAAACTGAACCATACCTTTTAATCGAGTTCACGTGATCGTAGGGAGCGCGTCGAGCTGTTCTCACTGTGAAATCAGGGCTCGTATGCGTTACAGGTGATTCTAGATTTAGCGAGGTGGAGCGGAACGTTTAATTTCTTTGCTGCAACTGTGGTGTCGTAGTCAAGTGGTGGGCTTCGAAACAGAAGGTCCCGAGTTTGATTCCCAGCAAGGACAGTAAAAAGTGGGGGGCAAAAAAAAAAAGCAAATTAAATTTGACTCAAAAAAAAATCCCTTTTAAAAGGGATTTTTTTTTTCAGGTGAATTAGGGTTGGATGGTAAAGTGGTGGGCTTCAGACCAGAAGGTCATGAGTTTGATTCCCAGCAAGGACAGTTTAAAAAAAAAAAGGAAAATAAAAGCGATTTTTAGGGGGTTCATAAACGAATGAGAACACTTCGACAAGCACGCTCTACTGTAGTCACCTTTCCCTGTCGTTTCTCACTCGCCCCCATCCAGCCTCTTATACCTCTCTACCCCGAACTACACTTATTGATCTCATCTCATTATCTCTAGCTGCTTTATCCTGTTCTACAGGGTCACAGGCAAGCTGGAGCCTATCCCAGCTGACTACGGGCGAAAGGCGGGGTACACCCTGGACAAGTCGCCAGGTCATCACAGGGCTGACACATAGACACAGACAACCATTCACACCTACGCTCAATTTAGAGTCCCCAGTTAACCAGAGCACCCGGAGGAAACCCACGCGGACACGGGGAGAACATGCAAAGGCCCTCGCCGGCCACGGGGCTCGAACCCGGACCTTCTTGCTGTGACGCGACAGCGCTAACCACTACACCACCGCGCCGCCTACTTATTGACCTGTCTTTCTAATTTAATTTGCTTTTACTGTCCTTGCTGGGAATCGAACTCATGACCTTCTGGTTTGAAGTCCACCACTTTAGATCACCTGTAACACATACATACTGGATTCGTGCATCTGGCCTTTGGTTTAAACAAACAAGCTTTCAACTGAATATAAAGTGCTGTATTTTATTAAATAGGAAGGTGCATGAGTTGACCTTTATTAACTGGCTTTTAGTTAATCATTTGAAACATCTATATTTAAAAAAATAAAATAAAAGCACCAGTGAGCATCTGATTATACGCATGGCACGTGATTCACACCCACCAGGAGGAAGGATGTGAGAAGCGACTGTGTGTGTGTCAGACGGCGATTCTGTCTCCGGCTGCACTGAGGTTGTGTTTTTTTCCCAGCATCCCTTTCAGCAGCCTCAGTCTGTCCTTCAGAGCCGAGTAGCGTTCGTATTCCTCCGCCATGATCACATGATCCTGTCTCTCTGCACTCCTTTAAAAAAAAAAAAAAAGAGGAGGATGTAATCGCTGGCACGTGACGTCTCCCCGCTATGCCTTACACGCCGATAGCTGTGTACAGTGACGACTCGGACTGAACCTTTAAACACCGTGTACATATGTGTACAGGGAAAACAAACACCTCTGTCCCTCTACAACTTTATCCATCTAAGCTTCTCTCTCGCTATTTGTGTGGAGAGGCTTCACACACACACACACTGCTGTAAATGTTGGTGGAGTTTTTTTTTTTTCCCTGTTCTGAGTTTCTTGATGTGTTTCTGAGAACCTACTGTGACTGTTCAATAAAGCTGTGTGTGTGTACGTACCTGCCATGCTTTATCAGAAAGTTCTTCTCGTACTCTTTGAGATGTCTTCTCAGTTGCCTTTTCTCCATCCTTGTCTGTTTCAGCTGCCTCAACAGCGCCACCCTACACACACGCACCCTCTTAAAGATGCATTAAGAAAGATTACATCTTTGACACTTGAATGAATCCCACCCATGTCACAAAGCTCTGCCTCCCCGTATTTTAGGCAGCCCATATAGAGGACTTTCACGTAGGGCTGGGCGATATGAGAAGAAATTATATCGCCATATATTTTTTCAAAATTTTCGATAACGATATATATATCACGATATAAATCAAATCACAATTTTTGTATTTTCTTTAATTTTCTGCTCAAAATATGAACATTACAAATTAGTAGTTCCTTCCTAATTAACAAAAATAGCTTAACAAGCCTTCAAGTTTCACAGAACCAAAACAAACTGGATGCACATTCTTTTGTTTTTTTTATTCAAATGAATAAACTGAAAAATAAAAACTATATACCATTGTTAATCATTTGTGCAAATTCTAGCAACTTTCAAACAAAGACATATTGACATGTAAGCCTTATGCTGCAAGGAGAAAAAAAGTGCAATCCTGTACGTCAGTGTGTTTAAGGTTTTGTGTAACACTTTGTTGTATGTCCGATTTTAAATATCCAAAATACCTCCACACAACCGAAGATCTCTGGCCCTTCTTTTCAACGATGTCCTCCAGGGCAGTGCTCTGACTTTCCTGTTCAGAACTCCGGTCAGTCGGCTTCTCGCTCATTTTTATAAATCGCTTTGTTGGAGAAATGCCGCGCTCCTGCAAACTTCACCACAGCCATGCTGTGCGTTGCTGCTACACGTGTGTGTTTGTGTGCGCACGCAACCTAACATGACGTGGCTCTCTTCCAACTGATTGGTTACGTGTGGTACTGTTTAGTTATGATTGGCTATTCGCGTGTCTGTCAAAACTTCGGATGAAGTAATTTTATTGAAGGCGTAGGCTTATCGTAGGGATATCGTACGTGTCTAATTTCTAATCGTAGGAGATTTTATATCGTGAATAACATCGTAATCGTAAAATCGCCCAGCCCTACTTTCACGTGACGTCATCGCGACTGCAGATTTGTTTATGTTGCCGGGCGAGCTTTTCCAGCAACCGGCACAAGTGTACGCCAAATTCAGTAAACATCTCCTCCAGATAAACTTGCAGAAATTCCATCTAAAAGAACAATGCCAGAGACCTGTAGTGCTTTTGGATGTAATAACAGACGTGGAGATAAACCTGGTTTAACTTTTCACCGCTTCCCGGAGAACCCAGAAAGACGAGAAAATTGGCAAGCTGCAGTTAAACAGGAAGAAAAGCAACATTTTATAATCAGGTTAGTGTGAAAGCTCTGTGCAACGTTAAAGTGTAGATCTGGATGTGGGCTTTAGACGCGGTGTATATATATATATATATATATATATATATATATATATATATATATATATATATTTTTTTTTTTTAGACCTAATGCTTGGTGAGACTAGCAGCATGTTTGTTATGTACTGATGATGTAGACAAGGCTAAACATCATAAAATATGCTAGATCTAGGCCCTGGCTTGTTTAGAATCAGAAGCACTTTATTGCCAGGTATGTTACACACACGAGGAATTTGACTCTGGTTCGACTTAGCTTTCATAGTACAGACAGGAAAAAAAAAAAAAACACACAGAGTGTGTCTCACTGCAGTGAACTCCAGGGGGAGAATCGCGTTTCTACAGCGACGGCCTTGAAGGCAGTGCTGGCTAGGAGAGCCAAGATAAGATTGGAATTTGTTTAGACTTAAGACGGGTAGACGTGTCCTTTTTCGCTTAACCCGCTTGTCCATTCTGGCCACCAAAATGATCCATTTCTCTTTGCAAAGCCATCAACTTCTCCATGATGCTATCAATGTTGCGACTCAAGTTCTACAGCCACAGTCTGAGTGCCGACAGCTCTGCCCACTGCCTCAAATTCATGTTGGCGGTGGGCAGAGCCGTTGGCACTCTGGCTGTAGAACTTGAGTCGCAACATTGATAACATCATGGAGAAGTTATTACTATTAGAAGTCCGCGTTTGAGCTCATCTTTGTCAGGAATTTCCCATAACATTCCGGCACGAAACTTGCCTCAAGATCAGATCAGTAGGCATCTGTACTTTTGTTTGCATCTCTGGTGTATTTAGAAATCTAAATACTAAATAGTTCAGAATGTCATAAATGTGTCCCAAATCCGGTAGCTGGTTTACCGAATGCTTTTCAAATGGAATAAATACATTTGTGGGTAAAATCAAGCACAGCGAAATTCCTCATTCATTCATCTCATTATCTCTAGCCGCTTTATCCTGTTCTACAGGGTCGCAGGCAAGTTGGAGCCTATCCCAGCTGACTACGGGCGAAAGGCGGGGTACACCCTGGACAAGTCGCCAGGTCATCACAGGGCTGACACATAGACACAGACAACCATTCACACTCACATTCACACCTACGGTCAATTTAGAGTCACCAGTTAACCTAACCTGCATGTCTTTGGACTGTGGGGGAAACCGGAGCACCCGGAGGAAACCCACGCGGACACGGGGAGAACATGCAAACTCCGCACAGAAAGGCCCTCGCCGGCCACGGGGCTCGAACCCGGACCTTCTTGCTGTGAGGCGACAGTGCTAACCACTACACCACCGTGCCGCCCAGCGAAATTCCTACTCTGCATTTAACCCACTTGAAGCGGTGAACATGCAGACAGAGAAAGAAGTGTGCAGAACAAATACGTTTATGGGTAAATTATATAGCTCCGTGCTGCCTGCATGTTCCAGCTTTTGGATGTCATGTGATCTGCTGGTACAAAACACATTTTTAATCGTTTCAGAGAGATTGTACTGACTACAGTCGTCTTGATTTTCATGATAAACTGTCGCGGCTCTGTTTGTTTCTTTGCCGACGCCGCGTGATAAACAAAAATCTGTGACGTCACTAAAAGTCCTCTATACTGTCTATAAAAATGACTGGCAGGAGGTGCATCCAAACACACAGTCTTCCAGTCCGGAATGCTTGTTGTTTCATCTTTGACACATCTACCAGGTTATTTGAATAGGTAAGGAATAAAAAAAAATTTTAAAAAAAAATATTGCACGTTTAAGTCTTGTGCTCATACCTGTTAACTATCTGCGTCTCATTTGTGAAATCTGTTTCTTGCGTGACCATCTGGGCGATGAAAACAGGGTTAGTGTCGTCTTCTCCCAGCACAGGATTCATATGGACACACCCTTCTGAGCCTCTCTGCATTTCACGCACGCGTGTCTAGACAAGTGTTAGATGTGTGCTCGTTTCAGTACAGTGTGATGTCTTAAGATTATTACTCGTCTGGCCTGCCATCAAAACAACCAGGACGACCAAAACTGAAATGTGACGATGTGAGGGAGGACCGACCTCCACGACTCGTTGTTTACAACAGGAAACTCAACAAAGGACTAAATTTTGCTCCCCAAGCAAGGGAAGCCCGACCCAAAACATCGATCAGAACTGAATTTGCATGATAAATGAGAGACAATTCTAGTCAGAAGAAAGTGTGTCAAGTTGACCGAATTATTAATTTGTTCGCAAAAAATTGACAATACAATGACCAAGTGTTGTACAGAAGGTCTAGTTCTTTCAAATAAAACAATCAGAACGGAGGGAGGGAGGGATGGGACACGATTTAACTGAAGAAATAAACAAATTGTTGACAAGAAAATCAAACAACCAAGTTTTGTTCCTCAGAGGAAGATCAGAACTGGAATCGAATGAGAAAATCAAGTCAGACAGGAGATACAATTCTCGTGAGAGGCCTGGGAAACTCGTTAATTTGGCCTCATTAGCAAAAACATTTGACAAAACAACGACCAAGTTTTGTGCGCAGTGACGAGTTCTTTCAAACACGACAATCGGAATGGAAATTCGTGGAGAACTGATGGATAGATGAGCGAACAATCTTGGCCAAATACTTTAACATACACTACCGTTCAAAAGTTTGGGGTCACCCAGACAATTTTGTGTTTTCCACGACAAGTCTCACTTTTATTTCCCACCATAAGTTGTAAAATGAATAGAAAATATAGTCGAGACATTTTTCCGGCCATTTTGAGCATTTAATCGACCCCACAAATGTGATGCTCCAGAAACTCAATCTGCTCAAAGGAAGGTCAGTTTTATAGCTTCTCTAAAGAGCTCAACTGTTTTCAGCTGTGCTAACATGATTGTACAAGGGTTTTCTAATCATCCATTAGCCTTCTGAGGCAATGAGCAAACACATTGTACCATTAGAACACTGGAGTGAGAGTTGCTGGAAATGGGCCTCTATACACCTATGGAGATATTGCACCAAAAACCAGACATTTGCAGCTAGAATAGTCATTTACCACATTAGCAATGTATAGAGTGGATTTCTGATTAGTTTAAAGTGATCTTCGTTGAAAAGAACAGTGCTTTTCTTTCAAAAATAAGGACATTTCAAAGTGACCCCAAACTTTTGAACGGTAGTGTATTGCGTGATGTAATAAGGATACATTTCTCTCAGCATGATTCCTTTAGTTTTTGCATTTTCCATATTTGCACCTGTTCTGTGAGTTTTGCATAATCCTGCATCGTCATCCTATTGGTGGCGTAGCAGCGCTCACACACACACACAATTCCTGACTGCCAGACTTTAGTTATGGCCCTCTACCCTCTACCCTTTTTCAGCTCACTTCAGCCCGACACGGCTCACGTTTTGACTACCCAAAACCAGCACGACTCAGCTCGCTTCAGCCCTGCTTAGCCCCTAAAACTCGCACCGTTTTGGAGTGGGGCTGAAGCGAGCCAAACCGTGCCCAGTGAGGCTGGGGGCGTGAGCAGACACTCCCCTGTGCACTGATTGGTGAGGAGGAGTGTCCTCACACGCCCACACACGCCCCGCGAGCACGCTGGGATCTGTAAACACCGTAGACCCGGAAGAAGAAGAATTACGAATTACGAGAATTTCTGAAGCCTTATGCGCCTCGCCTCATCTATACGCTCTTGCCAGTATCTGTTGGCGTTGTCGGTGACAACAAGCCACAGCACCAAGACCAGCAACACTAATGACTCCATGTCCTCCATGTTTATTGTTTACTATCCGGGTCGTGAGACTACCGCTTAAAAGATCACTGATGTCACCGTTTGCGCTGCTTAACGACATCACGTGACGTCCACCCACTTTCGCTAACTCCACCCAATGTGTCCACCCACTTCCAGCCAGCACGGTTCAGCGCGGTTGTAGTCGAAATGCAACTCCAACAGCCCCGCTCAGCTCGACTCAGCCCAACTCAGCACGGCACGGCTCAGCCCAACTCGGCCGCGTTTGTAGTGGAAAAGCGGCATTATAGTCTCTCTTTGGTCAGAACGGCACTAAACTGTCCAGGTCACAGTACTGGGTTCTAAAGATTGTAGTTTTCAATTCATAAGCAAAGAATTCTTCACAATGTGTGATTTTTTTTTTTTTTTTTTTCCTGTGACAGGTTATCATAAAGTGTAAACTCAGGTCAGTATATTACGTGTGTGATAAAGCCATACAGTGGTAGAGGGGGGTGTGTTTGAGCTGTAGAAGGCCTGCTTCACTACATGGTAGTGCTCATATAGCTCTTTCACCACGCTCCTCTTCTCTTTAGAACTCTGCAGAGGAAAGAAAAAAAAAAAAAAATCACACACGTCATATAGCAGTGCATCGTTCTAAACTCGAAGTGGATTAAATGCACATAATTTAGAAAACCATCCGTTCTCATACGCTACAGCGTTACTCATTATGTTAGAGGTTTTTCCACTTAAAAAATTACAGCTGAGAAACAATTCATCATCATCAAGGAAATGTTAAAGTTCCGTTCTGTCTCGACATTCTTAGAAGAAAATTGTGATTTTTTTTTTTAAGCTCTTAAGGCCCGGTCCCACAATACCTGCAACTATAAATAAAATCGGTCCCTTGCAGTTTATGTGGTTGGTGGTCACACCAGACCGATAATTGATTGATACCTATAGATGACTTGCACCCACGTGATCAAAACGTGCTACTTCATGAGTGTCCGCCATGATGGTGGATATACAAAGCAACTCGGATGGCAGACACAGTGCTGAATTTTCTCAGTATTACCACGATTTGAACAGTCGCGCGAAGATTCGATACAAAGAGAAGATAGATGTGTGGTTTTGACCCATATTATTTTAAAAAGTCAGACTTTTGTGAAGATAAGATGCTTCTACCGACCATCGAGTACCCAGATATCGTGTTCTATCTGGTTCGGCTGCCGAAGAATCAAGTCCGACCTTGGACGAAACGTAGCCCATGTTCTGAGTGGGAGCCCAGTCTGGATTGTTTCTATCGTATAATTTTTCTGGCGCTCCTTGAAGCGAAACGGTAATACACGTGTTAAAATTACAGCAACAACCGACCGAGTGAACCATGACAACAGAACGCTCGTTTTATAGCAAAATTCTAGCAACACAAAATAAAATTCTTCCATGATATTATCGAGAGAGCATTTGAATCTCACTTGAGATAAAATGATCACTGCAAACACGAGCTGTTTTGGTTTTAGTCCGTTAGATCAGCCCTGCCGATGTTGTTCAGCCGTGCTCTGCTCGTCTCCTCTCCGTACGAAGCCTCAGAGTTTCCTCGCCCTCTTTCCAAATCACGGACGGAATTCTAAAAAAAATCGGAATGTGCCACGGTCACGAGTACTGTTGTGACCACAACCGTATACAGCACAAAGATATGGCAGAGCTAAAAGAACGCTTAAAACAGTGGAAAAACAAAGAGAGTCGCACACGCGTGACTATGTTTTGTCTGGAATGTCGCTTGACACTGCATTCGTATATCCGCCGACATCTGGGTTCCTATTTTGCTTTGACGTCACTTGCAAGTCAAGGATAGCCCAGGCCTGGACCTGATCCGATAAAACGTGACATTGTCCGAGCCCGTGCTAATTTCCCCGGACATCTTTGTACACCCTTGTTGCATCATGAAGTCACGGAATACGGATTCACGGAAAATAAAAAATAGAATACAAAAGCACGGATCTTTTATTCACAGATGTGTGATTATTTTCTGTGAAATATCAATAGTAAATTAATAAAGTAAACATATAAATGCAGGCGAGATATTTTAATTATGAACTTCGACAGTCCAAACATTTGTTTTAGACTTCTTAATTTTTTTTATCCATGATATGAAATCCATAACCAATCTGTAATATACTGAAACGTCCGTGACCAATCTGTAAATTATTAGCGTCTGTGATGCATCCGTATTAAAATCTGTAACCACTCCGTATTTTGTATCCTTTTTTATTATATTTCCGTAATCCGTGACCTATCCAGTGTTTCCCCCAGCACTTTCCAGGCAAGGCGGCTGCCCTGGGTAACTCGACCGCCCGCCCTAGCAAGGTTCCAAGAAAAAAAAAAATGCGTCCAAAAAAAAAAAAAAAACGAAGTGGTAATGCATTTCAGCGCAGGGACTGACAGCTAGACTAAACTGCGGCACCTAGTGGTTGGATATATTACTACGCCATATGTCCTCGAGGCCATATTTACAAACATTTTAATTTTAAATTCAACGGTTCAGCGGGAAAGTCGAGACGTTGCCATTATCGTCGGTGGAATAAGAAGGTAAGTTGTATTTGTAACTGCTCATCTAAACGGTGCATTTGCACTGTTACAGTGAAATTTAATTTTCATGTACTAATATAAGTAAGATAATATAATAATATAATTATATAGCCTAATGCTATATAATGTTCATGTGCTAATATAAGTAGGCCTAATATAAATGTATTAAGGTAGGCAATATAAATTATGGCTGTAGGCTACATTCGTGGGACCCTTCCGTTATTTTTGTTGGTCCACCCAGCGAGATTACTCTCATTGGGTCCACCGGAGGAAAACAGGGAATGGTCACGCAACTTTTTTTGTGGAAGGAAGGGGCAGCTATTTAGTCTGGATGTTATGAGAGAGGGTCATGCATTTTCCTCCTCAACAAAAGGGGAGGGTAATCATAGGCTAGATGGCAAAGCCATACATTTTTCGCCGTTGCACACCAACATTCCTCTGATGGGCCGTAAATAAATTATAATAGTTAAAAAAAAACCTCTGTCCCAATGATTGCATGATTGACGCTAACTTGTTGCTTCCTTTCTTGCGTGCAGTAAATGGCAGGGAAACAACAAAAAATATCGGTTTGTTACTTTTTTCTTGCTGCTGTACTGAGAGCACTTTTATTGGCCAGGAAACCATTTTACCTCAGTTTTTGTAAGTAGTTGTGACATTTAATTTCAATAAATACCTATTTTACAGTTCTACACAGCTTTGTTATTATTGTAGTACTACTACCCCCCCCGGACTATCTGTGCAACGTGTGACGCGTTACAGCCCGACAACCCCCCCCCGGACCACTATCCGTGCCGCGCGTGATGCCCACCGAAGACTCACCACCTTGACTAAGCAATTTTCTGCGGGAAACACTGCTATCCGTGTTGTTATATCAACCACCGGAGCGTGTGCATGGCAGTGTTGTTTTTGGCAGCAATTTTTGATTTAGTTTTAGTCTTTTGGACGAAATGCTTATTAGTTTTAGTCACATTTTAGTCAATTCCATCCTTGATAGTTTTAGTCGACGAAAACTAAAAGAGTTTTAGTCCAGTTTTAGTCAGTCATTCATTTTAGCCAAAAAAATAATTACTTTAAAATGTTAAATTAGGCCAATACAGAGATAGGAAATTGTAATCGAGGTTGACAGGTTGTACATAACGTACTCTCTACATAAACACTGTCTAGTGCAGACATCCCAAGTCTCCCGGAAGTTCCGGGAATCTCCCGCATATTGATAGTGGCTCCCTGATGCCCGCAAATTGGAGAATATCTCCCGGAATCTAGAGCAAGCGAGCAAGAGCGTGCACGCGAAACATTAATGTCTGCATCGCGCATATGACGGAGTGCGCGAGAGACTGCGCGTGTGCCCGTTCATGTAGCACATGCTAGACAAAGAGCATCCTGATTGGTTTACAGACATCCAAACTCATTTCAGGGAGGTGTCGTGACACACACACACACACACGCTGATGGGAAAAAAGTCATGCGTCACGACACCTCCCTGAAATGAGTTTCTGCAGGTTGGGATGTCTGCTAGTGTGTATACGCCATTGTTCACAGACTCGTGTTTCTGCCTCCGTTTAACATGTCATGATGAACACACAACTCGAAGATGACCACGCTGTCCGTTCATGTAAATATGATGGCTGTAAGGTTTTATTCCTTTGTAAGGATAAATAATTGTAAGTATTTATTCTTGACCAAGAAGGCAGTAATTTATTTTGTGACAGGGTTGTAGGGATTTATTCTGTTCAGTTGGGATGACCTTCTGTCTCAGCTAGACATTGTTTGAAGGTTCCATTCTGTCTGGACATTGCTGTCGTGTCATCAGAACATTCTGCTTATTTTGATGTGAAATGTGTGTTATTGATCAGATTATTGTGTCTGAACAGCGCCAAGGTCTGTAATGATGTCAGACACACCCACACATATCCAACATGTATTTGGGATTAAAAGTTAGATTTAAAGCCATGATTTAAGTTAGTTTTATAGCTACACGTGATTTAGGATTGTTAGATTTAACCAGTCTCTTCAGTGTTGAATTTGAAATTGAAATGATTGAATGTTAGATTTAAAGCTGCATTAAAGTGATTCATGTTAGTTTTATAGATTTATATTAGCCTTATTGCTGCACAAGGTGTTAAGACTTTATGATTTTAATATTTTAGAGCTTTTTAAGATCCTTTATTATTTTAGACTATTACATATACTATAACAGTGATTTTAAACTATTCCTGTGTAACCTAACCTTCGTCCAGTGGAGAAGACACTTCTTTGTTAGACTAAACATAGTCTTTGTTTAAAATTGTCATGACTGACCCAAGGTTTCACTCACACACACACACACACACACGTATAAAACCTCTCATCTCAGGGGGGACTTGCGAATAAAGATTGCGAACTGATTGTGGGGTTCCTTTCTTTTTTCTGCGACTCACCCCCAGACGTCTGGGTGACACGAGGGGACTGATCTCGAGATGGTGAGGGCCAGAGATGGAAAAAAAAACCTAACAATGGCTAAACGTGCTGCTAACGTTAGAGTAGCCAGGTGTGCTGCTGCTCATTTAGACATATTAAGGCACAGCAACAGGTCTGAAAAGCTACATTTCCGCCCATATGTTTCACAGTAACTCAAATATGGGTCAATATATGACGAAGCATTCACGTGCTGTCCCACCAATAATCCCTGCAGGACAAGTTTTACTCATGACACGTTAATTGAATTTAAGTTAGCGGTCCCATTCATTTTCGCCAGGTCACGGTGTTTTGGAAAACTTCATAGGAAATTCATCACAGACCGATTGTTGAGTGACATTAACCAAAGCTAGCAAACGTATACATGATCTGTTAAGGACTTCTTGTAACGTTAACTTACCGTCGCAGAAATAGCAGCATGGTGAGCCTTTAGATGCCTCTTGAGGTTGGTCGTATTCTTGCCACAGCGTGTACCTCTGTCTCCCACTACAAGGCATTCCGTTTTATTTTCTGCTGGATTATGTGTAAAGCGTGTCCATAAATCATCGCGTCTTTTCCGCCCACCAAGCCCTTGTCTTGTCAAGTCAAGTTTATTTGTATAGCGCTTTTAACAATAAACATTGTCGCAAAGCAGCTTTACAGAATTTGAACGATTTTAAACATGAGCTAATTTTATCCCTAATCTATCCCCAATGAGCAAGCCTGTGGCGACGGTGGCAAGGAAAAACTCCCTCAGACGACATGAGGAAGAAACCTCGAGAGGAACCAGACTCAAAAGGGAACCCATCCTCATTTGGGCAACAACAGACAACATGACTATAACATTAACAGTTTTAACATGAAGTCAGTTTCACTGATGTTGTAACTCTTCATTGATGGAAACTTGAGTGCAAAACTGTTCATGACAACTGCAGTCCGAAAGTTAGCAAGTCAACTGTAGTCCTCAGCCATAAAAGCATTACTGTAAGAGTCCAGAGCGTCCTCCAGGTATAACCTAGTCTGGCTAACGCGACTTCAAAGCTCTGCAAGCATTTGGTCTGGCAAAGATATTAAGCCCAACCGTTTCCCAAAGTGCGTGGTTGACCCGCCTCCCTGAAATGCCTCAGTTTGCTACTGGTCAAAGCCAGAAAAGGCTGTGACGAAGCTTAAACCAATCACATCACTCTTTCCTCTGACGTATGCGACGCGACGGGGCTAACTGGTAGATTAAACTCTTACCGAAGCCGGTCGGGAGCAAGGCAAAAACATCCTTCCTTTCAATAAATACCTCCAGGGCTGCTCTTTGCTCCGTTTTCAATGAGAACTTCCCGTTCAATGCATTCAATACAGCATCTACCGCTGTGTCAAAGGCTTGCCGCTGCTCCATGTTCGTAATGTTTCTAGTGAATGAAGCGCTTCCGGCATAGATTCTGTAAACAATCTATGGCTTCCGGTCGCAGTTCTACTACATCAGTGCCTTGAACACGCCTCTACCCAGGGCCGTTGGAGATGCTCAAAGTTGATTGGCTCCCGATTTTTCGGGAGCTTGGAAGAGCTGTAGATAGCTTGCCTTGCCAGACTAAGCTCGCAACAGGCCCTCGTGTTGCGTCACGCTTAGGATGGGCGGGCCCAGGCTAGGTGTAACCCTCAACTGTCCACATGGGGCCGTCCTCCACAGGAGCGATGCGATAAAACTCCGACCAGACACAGGGCACCAGGATGGATCAAGCAGGTCCGAGGAGCAGAAGAGGTCAGCATCTCGATCCCAGGACCAACATGTAACTCAGAGGGACAGATTGGGGCGGGGGCAGCCCTTGTGCTGGCGTTGCCGATGGTCCATGAACCGTGTGCGGCTGCCCCGGTGTGCACTGTGCCTGGTGGGCGTGGCCAAACAAGGACAGGATGCAGGTGCATTGCTGATATTTTCAGCATTTGGCAGACAGGTTGCACGCGCCGTTGGAGGAAACGCTATGCATTTTGATAGTCCTATAGCCAACCCAGTAACATTTTCGTTTCGTCTCGTCTCGTCATGTTTTAGTCATGAAAAAAAGATGCGTTAACGAAAACACTGGTGCATGGGTTGTTTTGAAGTCCCGGAATAACGTGCTACTAATTGGAAAAAACTTCCACGACTATTCCTGCGTTTATTTCCCTGAGTGGCAGGACCAAGTGATATTACAGTCGGGATTATAGTTGTGGTGTGACTGCTCCAGACTGGAACTAAATTCCGGCAGAGGGATAGTCATAGTTAATCAGTGTTGTGGAACCGGGCCCTTATGCACCATATCTAACATTAACATGGTTTTATAATAATGAGGAATATTGCAAAGCTAACTTTAAAGAATGTGTGTGTGTAAGAAAACGTACCGGTCTGCCATGAAGACTCTCGTAGTAAAGAAGACACTTCTGCAGAGACATCTTTTCCAGAGCTAACTGAGTGCGAGACATGTCCTACACACACACACAAAGGAATAAAAATGAAAAGGAAGTAACGTCAGTATGATATCATCATACAGCCCGAATGATCACCATTTTGATATTTGAGGACTTAAAAATCTGATGTATTAGCATGCATATATACAGTATTATATATAATTTTTTTTCAGAAATACAGAGAAGATTTTCAAGAACATGATACAGTTGAAAAATAAACTCGATTTAATGTTATAAAGAATACTTTGAACAAAAGTGCAACAAAATACAAGTTGCTTGGGTCAGCTGATTGTTGTGATCTGGTGGACAAACTATGCAACACCACTCACATGGTTGAAGTATTCATCTTCCATCTCTCCATTTCTTTTTTTTTTGTCATCATTTATCAGCTGTTATAAACTCCAATAGTTCATATTGGTTGATAATATTGGGACGCCAATTTATCAGTCAGGCTCGAATAGGATATTGTGGGGAAATCGGTCCCCACAATCGCCAAGTGCTCACCAAACATAGTGCTCTTGTTACGTAAAAGATTAAAAGAGCCAAATGATCTCAGGTGTGTGTGTGTTAGAGAGACCTGTATGCGTTCTGGCAGGTTCAGTTCCAGTCGTTTCTCTCTAAGCCGCTGAGTTAACATGTTCACCGTGTCCTCCACCTTTGGTGAGTGTGCGCACACACTGAGCTTCTGGGCTCCTGACTTTTCCGAAGCATGCACACACTGTCTTAATCTCAACTCTATGGAAAGAAAGGGAACGTATTCATGTGTTGAAAGTGATCGTGAAAAACGTGTCGAATAGAGGCTTTGCATCGTCACGTGAACCCCATAGCAACGGTAACTACACCGCCATGACAGGGGGCACGCTTGTAGTGCCTCATTCAGCTGAGTGAGTTGTTATTGATCAGTATGGGAAGGTTTTGCTGCATTTTTGGATGTGCCAATCATTCTGAACGAAACAGACATCAGATTTTTTAATTTACCAAAAAGTAATTCATCATCGGCAGGAAAAAAAAAAGAAAAAAAAAAAAAAGAGATTTTTAAATGTAGAAGGGAAAAAACAAAAACAACATTCAGCAGAACTTGGTGTCGAATGGAGAGATCTAAAACTTGATAGTATGCTTACTTAATTTCCACAAAGGTAAGAATAAATAAAAAATAATTTTCACACATGCAGCGTGGTGCTCGTTCTTATACAGTGACTTAAACTATGACATAACTCTGGTAAAATGCGACTGAATTGAATGAAACTGCAACATGCGTATTACTGACATATAACAAAGAATCCTGTCAAGTTTTGTGAAATTCCTCCAAAAATTGTGAGAGGAGTTGATTTCAGAAGGCAAGCACCCTTCCTGGGACGGACATCGCCACGACATAATCCCCGTTCGGGCCTTTCGGCCAGCAGGGGATAAAAATCGTGAGGGAAGTTGATTTCAGAAAGCAAGCACACCTTAAAGGACATGGGACATGAAACATAAATGCACGCTATATCAGTTTCTTTCCATTAAAAATATGAAATAATTGCATCAACAAATACAAAATTATCTATTAAATTCAGCAAAATCGTTATATTCGTGATGATTATATGGCATTTCTGCTCGAGCTCCGATATGCATATTTTACAACCGGAAGAGCCGCTGTCACGTGATCATACGTCACAAAAACTTTCGGGTGCAGCACAAGCGGGTAGATGAATATGGAGAAGTGTGAATCGTGATGATGACGAATGCGACAAAATAGTTTTTGTGTCTTGGATGACAAGAAAATTGTTTCGTTTTTAGAGTGTTTAACGTACATTGAACATCATGGTGTATTGCGACCTCCCAGTCAGTCAGACGCGCTGTTACTCCTGTTAGCAATGTAGCTAGGCTCAGTATGGCCAATGGTATTTTTTGGGGCTGTAGTTAGATGCGACCAAACTCTTCCACGTTTTTCCTGTTTACATAGGTTTATATGACCAGTGATATGAAACAAGTTCAGTTACACAAATTGAAACGTGGCGATTTTCTATGCTATGGAAAGTCCGCACTATAATGACAGGCGTACTAACAACACCTGCGCGCTTCGGCAGCGCATTGATACCTTCACTCGGAGTTGTACCATTATTTTTTTAGACAGGGCGGACGGACCAGGGCATTCGCCCGCCTGGCCGTGCCCGACGAGGAGCGCTCTCGGCCGGCTTGGGAGGCAGACGGCAGCCCCTCCTGGAAGTGTGGTTTTACCATGGGCCTCATGCGGTAAGGGTTAGTATTATAATTTTGGGTGTATCAATTATTGATTATCATAATTCTGACTCGTTTCGCCATTTTGAATGTTTTCATCTCGGACTCTGGAAGCATTGTATCTCAATCAATCTCGAAAAATATCAGCAAAAAAAAAAAACTAGCTTGCAACGGACTTTAGCTAGATCTTTGATGAACTTTCAATGTATGATACAAAAATAATACTTCTTTCAACAGATCATTAGCCTTTGAGCAGAATTGTTTTTAACTTACCAGGATGTGTTATCGAGCCGACCGCTTTCAGTTTCATGAGGGCTGAATGAACTCTCACTCTCAGAATCATCTGACCCGTCAGAGTAAAGACAAGATCCATGTTCATGTGAATTTCCAGCTATCGGTTCGAATTGATAGGGTCTAACTTCACATCTCTGTGAAACATCGGGAACGTCACTGTCGATGGTGTCCATTTCAGTAACCTGTTTACATTAGATACCCAAGCGCTGGCTCCTTGGAAAGTTTTTGTGACGTCACGGGTCACGTGACCGCTTAGCTAATTAACGAATCATTGTTTTACGCTGATGTATAAAAAAGTTGAATAACGTGATGATTTTCACATTTTTGACGCCCTGCAGTGATTTAGATGGCATTTCTTATGTCCTTTATACATAATTATACCCAGAAAAAAAATCCATGTCCCATGTCCTTTAATGAAATTGCCAAAGTACAAGTTTGTTAATAATCAAGGGCATAACTCTGGGAAAATTTGCCCAAATTAAACAAAATTTTAATATGCGTATAACTGTCATATAACAAACCCTTTTGCCAAGTTTGGTGAAATTCCTTTACAAATTGCGAGAGAGGTTGATTTCAGAAGAACGCACACCCTCATGAAATTGTCAAAGTACAACTTATTTAATCAAGGGTCAAAACTCTGGGAAAAGTTTTCACAAACGAAATTAAATCGCAATATGCGTATTACCGTCATATAACGAGGCCTTTTGCCGAGCTTTGAGAAATTCGTCCAAAAATTGAGAGAGGAGTTGATGTTGGAAGGCGAGCACACCTTCATGAAATTGTCAAAGTACAAGGTTGTTAATCAAGGGCCACGACTCTGGTAAAACATGACTGAACTGAACAAAATAATATGCGTATTACCGACATATAACAATGGCTCTTGTCAAGTTTCGTGAAATTCCTACAAAAATTGTGAGAGGAGTTGATTTCAGAAGGTGAGTACCATTCGACAGACAGACAGACAGAAATTGCCACGATATAATCCCCCTTTGGGCCTTTCAACCAGCGGGGGATAAAAAGTGTATTTACATTCAGGGATCCTTTGGACCGTGTTGTGTGCGCGCTTGGGACCCAGTCATTATGGGAAACACCTGATGCTGATTTGAGAGCAAATCAGCACGCTGTTTTCACAGACTTTGTGAAGTATTTTGTCAGGTACGTGGTGGTGGACGGATCCAAGTGCAGGAAGAGTGTTCATTAGTGGGCATGATCTTCGCCAAAACAAAACCGAAAGCAGAGTCATACACATGGCGAGAAATAAACGTGACCATGATAATGATGGTACTTCACAAAGCCTCTGTGTCCTTATATGCATGTGCTGATTGCGTTCAAATCTGCATCAGGTATTCCCCATAATGACTGGGTCCCAAGCACACGCACAACGCGCTCTGAAGGATCCCCGAATGTAAATGCACTTTAAGTCTAGGTGAAGGTGAGGCTTTGCCGAACCACTGTGTTACTCATGTTCACTTCACTGTACAACCCTGATTCCAAAAAAGTTGGGACAAAGTACAAATTGTAAATAAAAACGGAATGCAATAATTTACAAATCTCAAAAACTGATATTGTATTGACAATAGAACATAGACAACATATCAAATGTCAAAAGCGAGACATTTTGAAATTTCATGCCAAATATTGGCTCATTTGAAATTTCATGACAGCAACACATCTCAAAAAAGTTGGGACAGGGGCAATAAGAGGCTGGAAAAGTTAAAGGTACAAAAAAGGAACAGCTGGAGGACCAAATTGCAACTCATTAGGTCAATTGGCAATAGGTCATTAACATGACTGGGTATAAAAAGAGCATCTTGGAGTGGCAGCGGCTCTCAGAAGTAAAGATGGGAAGAGGATCACCAATCCCCCTAATTCTGCGCCGACAAATAGTGGAGCAATATCAGAAAGGAGTTCGACAGTGTAAAATTGCAAAGAGTTTGAACATATCACCTACAGTGCATAATATCATCAAAAGATTCAGAGAATCTGGAAGAATCTCTGTGCGTAAGGGTCAAGGCCGGAAAACCATACTGGGTGCCCGTGATCTTCGGGCCCTTAGACGGCACTGCATCACATACAGGCATGCTTCTGTATTGGAAATCACAAAATGGGCTCAGGAATATTTCCAGAGAACATTATCTGTGAACACAATTCACCGTGCCATCCGCCGTTGCCAGCTAAAACTCGATAGTTCAAAGAAGAAGCCGTATCTAAACATGATCCAGAAGCGCAGACGTCTTCTCTGGGCCAAGGCTCATTTAAAATGGACTGTGGCAAAGTGGAAAACTGTTCTGTGGTCAGACGAATCAAAATTTGAAGTTCTTTATGGAAATCAGGGACGCCGTGTCATTCGGACTAAAGAGGAGAAGGACGACCCAAGTTGTTATCAGCGCTCAGTTCAGAAGCCTGCATCTCTGATGTTATGGGGTTGCATTAGTGCGTGTGGCATGGGCAGCTTGCACATCCGGAAAGACACCATCAATGCTGAAAGGTATATCCAGGTTCTAGAGCAACATATGCTCCCATCCAGACGACGTCTCTTTCAGGGAAGACCTTGCATTTTCCAACATGACAATGCCAAACCACATACTGCATCAATTACAGCATCATGGCTGCGTAGAAGAAGGGTCCGGGTACTGAACTGGCCAGCCTGCAGTCCAGATCTTTCACCCATAGAAAACATTTGGCGCATCATAAAACGGAAGATACGACAAAAAAGACCTAAGACAGTTGAGCAACTAGAATCCTACATTAGACAAGAATGGGTTAACATTCCTATCCCTAAACTTGAGCAACTTGTCTCCTCAGTCCCCAGACGTTTACAGACTGTTGTAAAGAGAAAAGGGGATGTCTCACAGTGGGAAACATGGCCTTGTCCCAACTTTTTTGAGATGTGTTGTTGTCATGAAATTTAAAATCACCTAATTTTTCTCTTTAAATGATACATTTTCTCAATTTAAACATTTGATATGTCATCTATGTTCTATTCTGAATAAAATATGGAATTTTGAAACTTCCACATCATTGCATTCCGTTTTTATTTACAATTTGTACTTTGTCCCAACTTTTTTGGAATCGGGGTTGTATAAGAATGAGCACTGCGCTGCAGTTCTGAAATTATTATTTTTTTATTCTTACCTTCGTGGAAATGAAGTGAGCACCACAGGGTTTTTGACCTCTCTGTTCAACACTGAGTCCCGCTGAATGTTTATTTCCCGTTTTTCCCCCTGAAGATGAATTACTTTGGGTAAAAAAAAAAAAAATCTGATGTCTTTGTTTCGTTCAGAACAATCTGTACATCCAAAAACACAGCAGAACCTTCCCATACCGACCAATAACAACTCACTCGTCTGAATGAAGCACTACAAGCTGCCCCCGTCACGGCGACATAGTTACTGTTGCTATCAGGTCATGTGACCGTGCAAAGCCTCTATTGCAAGGTGTGTTTTGCTAGTACCTTTCAGCTGCTTGCGTGCGTTACTGAGGTCCATCGTGAGCTTCGCCACTTCAGAATGAGCCGCTTTATCGTTGAGCGCAGCCTGCGTTAAAAACGTTTATGATCCACCACACACTTAAAGAATTGTCACAACAAAGGACCAATGTTGATAATATTGTTCCTCATTTTACACACACAAGACAGATTAACAAGATATTTCAGAATAAGTACGTTTTCCGCTGCAGAAGCGTCAAGACAGCTGAGCTTGGTATCTTGACAAGCTGTGGGTTTTTTTTCCCCCTTATTAGCTTATCAAAAGCAGAATAAAAGAAAGACTAGTGAGGGAACGACTGCTATAAGATACAAATGACGTCCGACAAGATTAAACGTAACTACAAAAGGATTTTTTTTTTAAAGTGTCTTTAAATATCTTCAAGGATACACAGTGGCAAGAAAAAGTAAGTGAACCCTTTGGAATGACCTGCATTTCTGTCTAAATGTATCTTAAAATCTGGTCTGAGCTTCATTTGAGTTACAAAAATGAGCAAACACAGTGTTTTAACTGATAACACACAGTTAATTATAGTCACTCGTGTCTTTACTGGACACACCCATTCAACACTGACCGTGCATCGAAAGTGCAGTTAGTCCACAAAACATTTCCTCAGTATCGTTGTGTAGCGTCAAGATGCTCTTTGACAAACTTCACGTGTCCAGCAGTGTTTTCTGGACAGCAGCAGCTTCCTCTGTGGTGTCCTGCCATGGGCACCCTGCCTGTTCGATGTTTTGTGTATGGTAGGCTCATGAACAATATTTGCCAGTTCCAATGATTCCTTCATTGTTCTTTACTTCGTTGAGGATTCTGCGTTGATCGTTTGGAGTAATCTTGGCTGGGCGTCTACTTCCACTTTTCAAGAGACGAGCCACAGTACTAAATCAGCTTGTTTGTCTAACTGTAGACTGATGAACATTACAGGCCTTTAGCAGATGCTCTTATCCAGAGCAACGTACACATACCCAGAGCAGCCTGGGGAGCGGTTGGGGGTTAGGTGCCTTGCTCAAGGGCACTTCAGACATTCCTGCTGCTCCAGGGAATCGATTAAGCAACCTTTTGGTCCCGAGGCTGCTTCTGAAATCTGAAAGAGTTTACATGGCTTTCCTATGTAAACTCTCAGGTTGCTTTGTCACCCTTTCCATTTTTATGGATCTTAGGTCTTCTGAGATCTAGTTAGTAGTCAGTGTTGTAGTCAAGACCACCTAAACCAAGACCAAGTCATGACCAAGACCTATCGAGACTGAGACAAGACCAAGACTTTGAGGGGTTTAGATCAAGTCAAGACCAAGACCAAGGAAGGGCGAGACCAGTGGGTGTGAAGGGGGTGGGGGAGGAGTGACCGCCGTTAACAGGAAGAACAATTTTGAATTTGCAGTGAGTCATGTTATTGATTGCATTTGTTCTTCCTGTTAATGACCGTCACCCTCCCTCGCCCCTTCACACACACTGGTCTGGTCCTGGTCTTGACTCGGTCTCGCCCTGCTTTGGTCTTGACTTTATCTCAACCCCTCAGAGTCTTGGTCAAGACCAAAACCAAGGCAGGGCGAGACCAAGTCAAGACCAGGACCAGACCAGTGGTTGTGAAGGAGGGCGGGGTAGGGGAGGGGTGAGAGCTGTTAACAGGAAGAACAATTTCAAACCAACAATGAGTCACGTTATTGGTTGCATTTGAAGCAGGAAGTTCTATTTCGTTTCTACTGACCGCCAGAGGCGGTGCTTTCAGCACATGGATATCCATCACACGAACGTGCAGGTCGAGTAATAGTAACAACAAAGTCACGTGTGACCTGGGTGACGTCACCCCGTGACCCCGGCATAAAAGACCGGTAAACCCAGGAAGTGACCTCTTACATCTTCTCGCGTTTGCAGGTTGCGAGTTGGATTGAAATTTGGACAAAGCGCTGTGGTAGTTTCGTTACCCGTAGGGTTGGGGCTGTGCTTACGCATCCTCCAAGAAACTGCGCTAAGTCCACCAACTCTTTTCTTCTTGTCGTTATATTCGTATTGATTTATTACTCCGTAAGCTGAGCGCTCTCGCTCGGTGGAGTTAGCTGATTAGCCCTCCGGGGCGGTGTCCTCACCGCTGGAGGCCGGCTTGTTTTCGCTTCAGGTAAGCGGGTTTCATTTATTTAAATTAAAGCGGCGTTTCTCTCGCCGCTGTTTATCAGTTCTGCGGCGCTCGGCGCCTATCCTTGTTAATATTATTAACCACCTTGTTTTCTGTAGCCTCGCCGCCGGCCTGTTCACAGGCCGGCTGTTTTGTGTGTTGTATTCGTATTGATTTATTACTCCGTTAAGCTGAGCGCTCTCGCTCGGTGGAGTTAGCTGATTAGTCCTCCGGGGCGGTGTCCTCACCACTGGAGGCCGGCTTGTCTTCATTCAGGTAAGCGGTTTTCACTCATTTAATTTAAAGCGGTGTTTCTCGCCGCTGTTTATCAGTTCTGTGGCGCACTGCGCCTATCTTTGTTAATATTATTAACCGCCTTATTTTATGTAGCCTTGTCTCCGGCCTGCTCACAGGCCGGCGGTCTTGTGTGTTGTATTGTTTGTTACTCCGTTAAGCTGAGCGCTCTCGCTCGGTGGAGCTAGCTGACTAGCCCTCCGAGGCGTATCCTCGCCGCTGGAGGCCGGCTTGTCCTCATTCAGGTAAGCGGTTTTCATTCATTTAAATTAAAGCGGTGCTTCTCGCCGCTGTTTATCAGTGCTGTGGCGCACGGTGCCTATCCTTGTTAATATTCCCGACCACGGGTGTGTTCGCCCGGTCGTTTTCATTACCGCCTGATTGTTTATTTTGGGCTGCTTACTTGGGGTGTTCTCGCCCTATTTTTTAAGTTCCCTTCTGCCAGCCAGGCGTCATGGACCTCTTCTCTCGCTGCGCCAACTGCTGGTCCCCCTCGAACCGGAGGACGGCCACCGCGAGTGCCCCTCATGCCTGGGTATTGATCACCTGCGGCAGGGGCTGACGGACATGGCCTGCGCAGACTGCATGTGCCTGAGCGTGGCTGCGCGGACCGCCAGGCTGGCTTGGCTGGATTCTCCGTCTGACATCCCCCGGGCCTCGGGGGGACAGGACACGGTGTCGGCTGCAGCAGCGGGGCCCAGCAAGCGCCGTGGGCTCCCCCACACGTCTTCGCTTCTAAGGCGAAAAAGAAGCGCTCGGGCGATTTGGCTCAGAAGGTGGAGGTGATGTCCACCGAGCTGGAGGAGATGAAGGCCCTGCTGGCGAATCTTCAGCCTCCGCCACAGGGGGCAGTGTTCCCGCAGCCACACCTTCTGCCTGGCAGCCCGACTGTTCACCATCACCACCGCTTCTGTCACCGGCCGTTGATGCACGCGGCCTGGATGAACTGTCGATCCGGGCTTCGGAGAGCTTTGACTGCGGTGGGTCCGATGGTCACGGCTCCACCTCTCCGGCCGGTTCCCAGGCCACCAGCCATGGCACCGTGGCAGCGTCGGAAGGCGGATGCTCATCCATCCAGCCAACGCTGAGGGCTGCATTGGCCCGTCTGGGGTTGGACACGCCCCGGTGGCCCAGCATCAGAGCGCTTTCTTCAGAGGTCCCACATAGCCTTCCTCGTTGTCTGTTCCGCCCTCGGCCTCATACATCGAGGAGTTACAGAGGTGTTGGGCGGACCCTAGATGCCTTCCCACCTCCCTAGTGACTGCAGGGCCCTGGCGGCAATGCAGGACACCCCTACCTATGGCCTCCTGCAGATGCCCAACATTGAGAAGCGGCTTTCATTCATTTAAATTGAAGCGGTGTTTCTCACCGCTGTTTATCAGTTCTGTGGCGCACAGTGCCTATCCTTGTTAATATTATCAACCGCTTGTTTTGTGTAGCCTTGTCTCCGGCCTGCTCACGGGCCGGCTGTCTTGTGTGTTATATTCGTATTGTTTGTTACTCCGTTAAGCTGAGCGCTCTCGCTCGGTGGAGTTAGCTGACTAGCCCTCCGAGGCGTGTCCTCGCTGCTGGAGGCCGGTTTGTTGTCGCTCAGGTAAGCGGTTTTCATTCATTTAAATTAAAGCGGTGTTTCTCGCCGCTGTTTATCAGTTCTGTAGCGCACGGCGCCATCCTTGTTAATATTCCCGACCACGGGTGTGTTCGCCCGGTCGTTTATTTTTTATTTCCACCTGATAGTTTATTTTGGGCTACTTACTTGGAGCGTTCTCGCCCTATTTAAGTTCCCTTCTGCCAGCCAGGTGTCATGGACCCCCAGACGCTGGAGGGGACGAGCGCGGCATCACGGGAGCTGTGTGACGCGGCTCCAGGCCTTTGCCTACTCGTCGCGGGAACTGGGCCGGCTGATGTCGTATCTCACCCTCGGCCGCCAGCAGATATGGCGGGCACAGTCCCCTCTGGCCGAGCCCGACCGGCGTGTGCTGCACTCTCTCCCTGTTGTCCCCGGGGAGCTGTTTGGCGAAGCCACTCAGCAAGCCCTGGATCGGAGTGCCCAGGTCATCTAGGCGTAACAGCAGTTCGCTGGCCCCGCCAGGCCCACCACCATGGCAATGCTGCCCAGTCCTTCAGGGGGCCCACACCGACTCTGTCTCGGCCACGCACCCGCCAGGAGACCAGACGGGTTGATGACTTTCGCCGCCCCACCACCTCCCGGACCCGCGGTGCCGCCCCCTACACCCAGTCTGCTCCTCGTCGCCCCCATGGTGACCGACGGGGGCGCTCTGGACGGCGCTGACATCAGCGCGCCGGTGGTCGGCCGCTTTTCCAGCGAACAGCTCCAAAGCTGGAGAGCGTTGACCCCTGGGTGCTGGTGACCCTCACCGAGGGTTACCGCATCCAGTTCTGCCGCCGTCCACCACGTTTCATGGGGTCAAACACACCACCGTGAGCCATCCGGGGAAGTCCCTCGTCCCCCGGCAGGAAATCGCCACCCTCCTGGAGAAAGGAGCAGTCTCTCCCGTCGACAGGCAGAGACAGCAAGGTGGGTTCTACTCCAGGTATTTTCTGGTTCCGAAGGACGGCGGTATCCGCCCGATCCTCGACCTGAGGTCCCTCAATTCCCACTTGAGGACCATGAGATTCCGCATGCTGCGTACAGTGGATGTCTTACACCACATCCAGGCGGGCGACTGGTTTGTCACCTTCGACCTGAAAGACGCCTACTTCCATGCTCCCATTGTGCCACACCACAGGCAGTTCCTGCGGTTTGCCTTCGAGGGCCAAGCTTTCGAGTTCAATGTTCTGCCCTTTGGGATATCGCTGGCACCCCGTGTGTTCACCGGGTGTGCGGCAGCGGCACTACTTCAGGCAAGGGGTTTGCGTGTCCTGCCTTACCTGGACGACTGGCTCGTCTGTCCACGGTCAGCAGCTCAGGCCCGCACCAACATCGCGACTGTGCTCTCGCATGTCGTAGAGCTGGGGCTCAGGGTGAATTACAAGAAGAGCTCGCTGGTGCCCAGCCAGGAGACGACTTTCTTGGGCATGCACCTGGATTCAAGGTCGTTGATGGTAACTCCCTCCCAGACCAGGATCCACAACATCCGCCTACTGCTTGGCCGCTTCGGACGGGGTAGGTCACTCGCCCTGAAGACCTTTCAGCGCCTGCTGGGCATGCTTACGGCAGCCTCCTCTCTGGTCCCGCTGGGACTTCTGGACTTACGCCGCTTCAGAGGTGGTTCAACGGTCTCCACCTCCACCCGGTGCTGCACGGGCGCAGCACATCAACGTGCTGGAGCTACGGGCTGTGTTCCTCGGCCTACAGCACTTCCTCCCAGGCCTGACCGGCAGACACGTTCTGGTGCGGACAGACAACGCTACGGTAGTGTACTACATCAACCACCAGGGAGGCACAAAGTCCCTCCAGTGCTTGAAAGTGGCTGGCCAACTTCTGCGGTGGGCCCATCGACATCTCTTGAGCCTGCGTGCCATGTACTTGCCAGGCACTGCCAACAGGGCAGCAGATCTGCTGTCCCGCCAGGACCCCGATCCCGGGGAATGGAGACTCAACCCAGCGGTGGTTCTCGCCATCTGGAAACGTTTTGGCAGGGCAGAGGTGGACCTCTTTGCCTGCCAGGAGTTGACACACTGCCCTCTGTGGTTCAGCCTCCACGGCCCCAGTCCCCTGGGCCAGGATGCGCTGGCGCATGCTTGGCCGAGGCAACTGCTGTATGCCTCCCCCCCCCCCCGCTGCTGATCGTGCCAACCCTACACAGGGTTGCGATGGACCACCACGGGCTGCTGCTTGTCGCCCCCCCGGTGGCCGGGCCGAGTGTGGTTCCCAAGTTGCTGCAACTTCTGAACGGCGACCCCTGGTGCCTGCCAGTGAGGACTGACCTATCACAGCTGGGAGGGCAGATCTGGCACCCGGATCCAGCCCATCTGCAGCTCTGGGTATGGCCGCTGAAGGGCCGGACCCCCTGCGAGGTCCTTGTGAGCCGGCAGTGGTCAACACCATTGCAAGCTCTCGGGCACCCCCCACCAATGCCCTCTATGCCAACAGATGGAGGCTTTTCTCCAACTGGTGCTTAACTCGGGGGGAGGAGCCTACATGCTGCCCCCTGCCGACCATTCGACTGTTCCGCCAGCCTCTGCTTTGATAAGGGTCTTACCCCTGCCACCATCAAGGTCTATGCAGCTGCCATCTCTGCTCAGCATGCCAGAGTTGGGGGAAGGACCGTGGGGTCCCACGCCTTGGTGGCACGTTTCTTGAAGGGTGCTCTCCGGTTGAGACCCCCCCGACGGAGCCGGGTACCCACATGGGACCTTCATTGGTGCTGCAGGCTCTCTGCGACGCACCGTTCTGAGCCCCTGCTCACGGCAGACATTTCATGGCTCTCCCTGAAGACTGCTTTTCTTCTGGCCATTACATCGACGAGGCGCGTCGGGGAACTACACGCGCTGTCAGTCAGTGGGGAGTGCCTGCAGTGGCACTCCGGCGACAGTGGGGTCACCCTGTGGCCTAACCCCTCTTTCCTCCCGAAGACCCTCTCTGCTACCTTCGTCAACCAGCCCCTTAGCCTTGCGGCGTTCGAGGCAGGCCATGGTGAGAGGTCGGAACTTTTGTGCCCAGTTCGCGCCCTCAGGGTGTACGTGTCGCGTACAGAGGGCTTCCGTAGGAGTGACGCCCTGTTTCTGTGCCACACAGGACCAACGAGGGGTCTGGCACTCTCTAAGCAGAGGCTATCCAAGTGGATAGTCGAGGCCATATTACATGCCTACAGGCACAGTGGCTTCCCGATTCCTCCGGCTGTCAGGGCGCACTCTGCACGAGGCGTGGTGGCCTCATGGGCATCACTGAAGGGCGTGCCCCTTTCAGACATATGCAGCGCAGCCTCCTGGGCTTCCAGCTGCACCTTCACCAGGTTTTACCGTCTTAATGTCGTCCCACATAATCCTGTGGCGACGGCTGTCATTCCAGGCCCGTCGCAGCATCACTGGGTACGGGTAGGCACTCCTCATGACCTGGTTGGTATTAGTCATCCATGTGCTGAAAGCACCGCCTCTGGCGGTCAGTAGAAACGAAATAGAACGAGGGTTATGTATATAACCGCGGTTCTATGAGTTTCGGATGACCGCCAGAGCTTGGCAGTCACTCGGAGTGTACACGAGAAGATTTGCCAAGAGGTCACTTCCTGGGTTTACCGGTCTTTTATGCCGGGGTCACGGGGTGACGTCACCCAGGTCACACGTGACTTTGTTGTTACTATTACTCGACCTGCACGTTCGTGTGATGGATATCCATGTGCTGAAAGCACCGCCTCTGGCGGTCATCCGAAACTCATAGAACCGCGGTTATATACATAACCCTCGTTTTACATCCAATCACAGTGACAATGTCAACAAATAAATCAGACAATACACAGGCAATTTCATGAAGTCCCCACAGTTGTGGTCTTAACTGGCCTTGAAATAAAATCCAGACTCCTCTCTGTCCGAGACCGAGTAAAAATGCACCCGATTCCAAAACGAGACCTTCAAAAAGTGGAGTTGAGACCGCTCTCATGTACGACAACACTACTAGTCAGCATCTCTAACCCACATCTCTCAACTCGTTTCATCGACTGGCCTCCGGGTTTGCTAACTCCGGACTCCAATCAAGTTTTGTTGAAGTCATTAACCCAGGGGTTCACATACTTTTTCCAACATAATATGGACAAGATAAATGCAACAGGGCGGCACGGTGGTGTAGTGGTTAGCGCTGTCGCCTCACAGCAAGAAGGTCCGGGTTCGAGCCCCGTGGCCGGCGAGGGCCTTTCTGTGCGGAGTTTGCATGTTCTCCCCGTGTCCGCGTGGGTTTCCTCTGGGTGCTCCGGTTTCCCCCACAGTCCAAAGACATGCAGGTTAGGTTAACTGGTGACTCTAAATTGACCGTAGGTGTGAATGTGAGTGTGAATGGTTGTCTATGTGTCAGCCCTGTGATGACCTGGCGACTTGTCCAGGGTGTACCCCGCCTTTCGCCCGTAGTCAGCTGGGATAGGCTCCAGCTTGCCTGCGACCCTGTAGAACAGGATAAAGCGGCTAGAGATGATGAGATGAGATGAGAGATAAATGCAATAACGTGTAATATTACTGTAGATGTATATAAACAGACTGTTTGTTCATTACTGTAACTCAGATGAAGATCAGAGCATATTTTAAGATTTACAGAAACCTAGGTAGTTCCAAAGGGTGCACTTACTTTTTCTTGCAACTGGGGATATGGAGTATAATAGATATGAACCAGCTCAGGAAGTGATGTTATGAAAAAATCTAAATTTTGAGGTGTTAACGGTAACGTCACTTTATCAAAACACACCTCCAAGGGTTTTAGAACTTACACTACGTTCAGACTGCAACCTGAAACGACGCATATCCGATTTGTTGTGAAATCTGATTTTTTTTGTTAGGCCGTTCACATTACCAATTATATGAGACTTGTATGCGATCTCCAATATGAACGGAAAACGACCCAAAAGTGTCCCACATGCGCAAATTGACACGTAATAAGCACATCGTGTGCTGTGTGTGACAGAGAGGGTGTGTGTGTGTGAGTGAGTGAGTGGGGCTGTGGCAGCAACCTCCGTTGAAAGATTGATTGATTGATTGATTGAAGTGCGCATGCTCTCTACATAAACACTGTCTAGTGCAGACATCCCAAGTCTCCCGGAAGTTCCGGGAGTCTCCCGCATATTGATAGCGACTCCCTGATGCCCGCAAATTGGAGAATATCTCCCGGGATCTAGGGCAAGTGAGCAAGTGCGTGCACGCGAAACATTAATGTCTGCATCGCGCATATGACGGAGTGCGAGAGAGACTGTGTGCGTGCGCCTGTTCATGTAGCGCATTATGTCATTGTTGTTGTTTTCCACCAAAGAGGCGGGATTAGCCAACGCAGAATAGTGACGTTTGTCTCTTGTTGATGACGTGTAGGTCGCATGAATGCGACCTGTCCGGTCAGACTGCAGTCGCATGTGAAAATAACGGATATGCATCGGAATTAGGACCACATATCCAAGCGGCCTGGGTCGCATGTGAAAAAATCGGATCTGTGTCGTTCAGATTGTCAATAACAAATCGGATACAGGTCGCATATGGGCAAAAAAATCGGATATGGGTCGTTTCAGGGTGCAGTCTGAACGTAGTCTTATTTACATTAACAAACACTCCTCACACACACACACCTTGCAGTTGTGGATATTTTCGAAGGATTCTTCAAAGCTCCTGAGTGCTTGCTTGAGCTTCTGAATTTGCTGATGCAACTGAGAGATCAACATCTCATGGGAACAGCTTGCACCATCCTTTCTGCTAACACACACACAAAGTACCGTAAGAGCCTGGTAACCCAGCATCTCACTGACACCTCATGACTCAAAGAAACAAAAAGAGATGATCCTACATGACGTGTGATTGGCTGGAAGTTGCACAGGAGACGGAGTCTTGTCCACTCTGAGCCTGGCTTCTGATTGGACGCTGAACAGAGGAACTGGGACGGGCTGCAGGAAGAAACAGGAGGGAAACCCCCCCCAAACATTCACTACTTTTTCCACTGTAAAGCACGACAAGGTATTTTCACTCTAACTTCGTAACACACTCAAGGAGTAAATAAAGTGCTGAGTCACTCAAAGATAAACTTCATACATCTTCATGCCACCATGTAATATCCTGTGTGTGTGTCACGGTTTTGGTTCTCCATGTCCCGGATGGAGCTCGGATGAAAAATACGAGTGGTGTATTTCCCAGTAAAACACTCACGTATTACTGGGTTTCACGTGACGTCAGATCCGCCTCATTAGTTATTCAAAACTGTGGGTGGTAGAAATGGGCAACTGGACTTGCTTGAAGATTCTTGAAAACGTTTCACCTCTCGTCCAAAAGGCTTCCTCAGTTCTGTCTGACTAATAGGGAGCATCAGATATTTATCCTCTCCTGGATCAGAATCAGTGGGAATAATCTAGCCTTCTTGGATTGTGATGTACACATTAGACAAGACAGAAGCCTTAGTATCGAGGTCTACCGGAAACCCACACACACAGACCAGTACCTACTTTTCGACTCTCACCACCCACTGGAACATAAATTGGGGGTCATTAGGACCTTGCAACACAGGGCTCAGAACATTCCTACAACATTAGAGGGAAAAGAGAAGGAGCAGAATCATATCAAGAAAGCACTTCAGAATTGCGGTTATCCCAACTGGGCTTTCCTAAAGAGCTTAAAAAGGAACATAACTGACAAGGATGATAACAGGAACAAACGCAAGAACATTGTCATTCCCTACATTTCTGGTCTATCTGAGAAACTCAGGAGGATCTTCTACAAACACAACATTCCGGTACATTTCAGACCCAGTAACACCCTGAAGCAGAAACTGGTCCACCCTAAGGACAGAATACCCAGACACAAACAGGACAACGTAGTGTATGCAATTCAGTGCAGTGAGAATTGCACGGATTCGTATATTGGTGAGACCAAACAACCGCTATACAGGCGCTTGGCCCAACACAGGAGAGCCAGCTCCTCAGGCCAGGACTCGGCTGTCTACATTCATCTTAACAACAAAGGACACTCATTTCAGGATTGTAATGTACGCATTTTAGCCAGAGAGGATCGTTGGTATGAGCGAGGAGTTAAAGAAGCCATTTTTGTCAACCTGGAACAGCCATCACTGAACAGAGGTGGGGGTCTAAGACATCATTTGTCAACCATCTACAAGGCGGTATTGGACACTCTTCCCAGACGGCTGGGTGTACGCCAAGACCCAGCTGTTTTCGGTGACTCACAGGAGGACAGAGAGAGTCAGATTGCCATCGATCACCCTAACGGACAATCCTTTGATCACCCTAATGACTCGCTGTTCACACCCAGCCTCCAGTGACCCACACCAACATGATGCCTCAATGACACCTTAGATGAGCTGGTCATCAGAATTCTGATACTGATCCAGGAGATGATAAATATCTGATACTCCCTATTAGTCAGACAGAACTGAGGAAGCCTTTTGGACGAGAGGTGAAACGTTTTCAAGAATCTTCAAGCAAGTCCAGTTGCCCATTTCTACCACCCACAGTTTACTATGACCTGGATGATTGAGAATCTTCACAGACATAGTTATTCAAAACTTTAGCTGGTGGTCTACCAGACAGAGTGTTTGTACGGAGAAGCTGCATTGCTCGCATGAAAAATGCCTTACGCTTGCGTTGTGTTAGGTTGTTCGAATCGATCAAACCATGAAACTGATAAAAGTTTCTTCAGGGTTCCTCGTGAACTAATAAAAAAGCGTGAACGAACACAGGATTTCACAGAAAGGTGGCTTCTGAACCTCTGACTGAAATCGAAGGGAGCCGAGTCGAAGCATGCTCGAGTTTCACTTGGTGAAAGGTTTGTGTTTTCCAAGTACTTTTCTTGCTGTGTCGTTATTTTACGGTACTTTTTTTTTTTAAGTCACGAAGCGCTGAAGTCCCCAGCTGTTTCTTTGTTTCCTCCTCACAGTCCATATGCATGAAGGTCGCGACAAAATTCTTCCCCAGCCGTACAGTTACAATGCGCCGTGATGACTTCTTCTCTGTCTTGTTTAACTAAGATCCAGGTCTTTAAAGGGGTTTCTGATGATCTTTGTGAATGATTTACCTGAGCGGTAAGAGCCAACACAAGTGAGAAGCAAGCCAACTGTTGTTTGTTTGCATTTCAACTTGCAGCACTTCGTTGTAAAGACACGAACGAAAAGCTTAAAAGAAAAAAAAAAAAAAAGACAAAACGTACTTACGCAGGCAAAAACAATACAGGGTTCATTCGGCACCGACTTGATCCCGAGGTCCTTTACCCAGCCACGTATGAAACAGTTGTAAGCCTCCATACTCTTCCATGCTTTCATCTGTTTTGCGGTGTAGAAGGACATCTGCAACACCAGATAGTTCGAGAACTCGACTGAAGGGTAGTTTTCGAGATCGTATGACAAATCTTTCTTTCCCAGACTGTAGAGGTCGATTCCACTGCACATAGCAATCTTCTGAATATATGGGTCCGTCTCAGAAACTGGTCTCTCATTTGGGACATTATAGTCAAAAAATAAAATTTTCTAATTTTACTTTTTTTTTTTTGCATTTACCTAACACTCGATGTTTCTTTTGTCATGTTTAATAAGAATAAAGATAGCATCTTGCTTTATCTGGCCTCCACTGTGGAAATTTATTTTGATTACAATTCAAATGCTTTTGTAAAATTGGTTTCCATATAAAATAACTACAGCATGAAGAATTAAACCCCCTCCTTCACAGATGAGTGAAAATATTGAATAAATTTCCTCTTTTTGATTGCTTGGGTTAAAAATGCCAAGTTATGGTGACTGAATTGATTATTCACTTAAATATGAATAATATGATGCGTTTTGGGTATTTGATATGGCGAAATGGGACACGATGGAAAAATCAAGAACACACCGGAAAGATGAGAATAACGGCGGTGGTAAAAGAACAGCGACTGTACCGGCTGAAGGTCGCGCGGGTCTCTGCTGCGGCGCGCGAGCAACGGGACATCACTACCGCACCGGATGGAGCGCAAGGCGGGGCAAAATGACTGGCCGTAGATTCTATCAAAAGTTCGATCTAAATTGACCATGGTTGCAAAATATTGGCCAAAAATACACAAACACTACAAAATATGAAAGTAAGATGAAAAAGAAACATTCTGTTGCCTTATACTGCAAGACTAAAACAAAACTGTCAAAACTCCCCTTTTCAGCAATAACGTCCGAACAGATCACTCGCGTAACAGAAAGACCGCAAACGGAAGCGCGATCAACTTCTAACTGCTGGAGTGGAAAATTCCATTCTACACATGCAAATTGTTAATGCGTGTCCTTCCCCGCACACAAATAACACGCTACGGTAAAAAATAGACCACGACTCATTTTATAGCTCAGAAATTCATACAAGACCAGCTACCATCGTAACATATTCTGTAAGAAACATATTCTATACCTAACTTTCAGCTTTCGTTTTAAAAAAACAAAATCGCAGATTTATAACTAAATTTTTATATGGCGCAATGATTTTAAGTTACTACTTTTGGTGAGGTCGTGACCTTGACCCTGAGGCTTTCCGTTTAGATCAAAACACACGATCGTATTGGTTTTGGGTCTGCGGAAAACGGAGTTACGACGGTGATCAAATATTTCGCACGATGTTTTATTACGGTTATGATTATTCTGTGAGCGCACCAATCCTTAGGTGGATAAAGTTACAACTTAAAATACAATTAGTGATAACTGTAGACTTTTCAGTGGACTACAACCTTTTTAAGGGAATGCGATGTAGTCGACCATTTATCATGTCCCAGATCAAGCCGCCATTTTTCCACAAATTTGCAGAATTTTTGCCAAATTCTGAATAGAGTATTCACATCAAAGATTTACTTTTATCTGTATTATTTCTTTCGTCATTTTATTTCAAATTAAAACCAATATCACCATTCAAAACCGTATAGTTTATTGACTGAGTATATTTAGTGGGGGACCCCGACAGTACCCAGTTATAAAGTGAGCAGTGGCTTCTAGATTACGAGCATACTCTGATAAATTACCGGTATCGCTAGTTGTTTAGACCATCAGCTATTTCACTTCCGGTAAAACCGCTAAGAAAAGTCACGTGACTGAAACCCAGCAATATATAATATACACACGCACACAGTATTAAATACCGTTGCTGTCTCTTAATGCAGAACATGTGACTGAAGTGGTCGTTTTCTCCTCAGTCCAATATTTTACATTTGAAGAGTTCAGATGCAAAACCCTCTAAACGCCATCTCCGTGAAAAATGAGTTAAGGATGTTGTGTGAATCCTGGTTACATCTAGTATATGTAAATGAAATATTTTTGTAAAAAAATAAAATAAAAACCACTCCCCGTCTTGTCTAAAAAATCGGTTTAATATCAAACCCCTCTAAACGCCGCTTCGATTTAGCAAGCCTCTATATTCAACAACCAATCAGAACGTCACTTGGACTCGTGCGCTTTAACGCTAGTAAACAAAGTCTCATCAAGGAAGCTGCAACTTTATTCAGAGGGAGATTTCGCGAAATGGCAGATAATACCAACATGGATTACGATGGCATGGATGAACCTGTCCTCCAGACAGTGAATGGGCGGAGAAAACGTCGCATTGTTGAAAATCATGTTTGCTATAAAGCGAAAATGAACCGATATAGTGGCGAAAAGACTGAAAATGGAATAGCCTGCAATCACAACAGGTTGATGTGCTCTGCGGCAAGCTTAACTCAGAACGACCTGGCATACTTTAAAAATCAGCTATACACATCTAAAGATAAAGCTGAACAGGACGCTATACTTCTGTCCCACTTGGAGATTATGCCGGTTCAACGGAGGAGGGAACAAGTTGATGATGAAGACAAGAGACGGCAGAGAGACGTGACCATCAAATACTCCGTTCTGAAGGAAGATAAAACAAGGGTTCCTGTCTGCCGGGCGTCTTTCATGAGCATTGATGTGAACTTTTAACATAATTGTGTTTTTTTTAATATGTAACTTATCATACCTGTTTCATAATCTTAAAAAAACTTAGTTTTGTCATCTTAAATAATCTTTTGTTCATACTATAAATTTGATGGCTTGTACCTCAATTTCATCTTCATCATTAACTTATTTATACCCATCTACCGGTAAGTTCTTTGTACTGCTTTTATTGCTGTTACTGTGTTAATGTACTGACAAACTTACCCTTCTTGGCAGAACGTTGCTTACTGCTGTATATTTTGTGTATAGATTTTCATGTTGTTTACATAAGATTTTTATATTGCACTTTAGTTTTATTTCAGTGTATTTTATTGGGTGTAGTACTTTGTATCACCTGCTTAGAAAGTCCACTGATGTGAAGAAAATAAACCTATTGGCATTGTGATTACACTGTGTGGATTTCGAATTTCTTAAATGTTGACATGACAGGCCTTCTGCCTTCATTTATGATGAGAGGTGTTGGTATTATTAGGTATTACCTAAAAATATGGTGCAATTTGCTCATGATCATAGGTCCCATATTAAATTAGCTATGAGTGAGCCAACCACATCACCATCACAACCACCCCATATGTGTGGTATCATAATTTTCAATATTTTCAATTGTATCTTTGGTGGTTTTGTAACACTTACCTATGTCTGTAAGGAAAAAATGGATTTAGAGGTTTTTGCACACAAACCACATATGGATTTAGCTGGTTTTGACGCTAAATAAAAAAAATAATTGCTAAAAAATAGTAATTTGGCTGAAGTAACATTTGTGAGATTAACATATATTTTTCACTAACTAATAACCTTGTGATTTCAAATAAAACTAGCTTTCTATACTTAAATATGAAGGCCTGATAAAAAATGGCCTTTTTCTCAAAAAGTGGTCAAATGGATTTAGGGAGTTTTGCATCTGAACTCTTCATTTAGTGAAAAATGGATTCGTCTTATATTAGTTTTATATTGATGGAAGAAATATAAATCAATCATTCCTGGAAGTGGACACAGAAATTTCGGCCTTTTTGTACATAATGAGTAATAGAATGCGTATCTCAACATAGAATGGGAGAAAACAGGAGACCGTGGATGATGATGATAATGATGAGGTTATTACCCCTGATGTAGTGGCGAGATGCTGAGTTGAACTCATCCTCCACCAGCCTGCTACTGTGTGAGTCAGGACTCGGAGTGTGCGTGCAGCTGGAATCTGAGGGTACGTGTTTGCTCTGTGAGAGCCTGGCCTCGGTGAGTGTGTGCATGCTCCGAAGCTCAGAGTGTGAGCTTCGGTTCTCGGTTTGTGTATCACCACTTGGCAAGTGTGCGCCACTCATGTTAGACTGTGTGTCCTTCTGGCTGTCAGTGTCTCTGGTCTCATGTCTCTGGCGCCTGGTCTTGTGTTGCGTCTCATCGCTGGTATCGCGGTGCGTATTGCTGCCTGGAGCAAGGCTCTGTTTAAAAGGAGGGGGGGGGGGGGAAGGAACACCCGTGGTCACAAGGTCAACAATGCACCCAAAACATACAGCTTGTGATGTTTAGCACCCTCTACTGTCTGTCTGAAGAATTACAGTTGCAAGAAAAACCTTTTCTGTTCGCAAATTGGCTTTTAAGGAAAAGAGGCAGGGCAGAGGTGTGCTTTTCTGGCTTGGGGGCGGGGCTAAAGAGCTGGAACAATGTAAACTCGCCTTAAAAGCAGGGGCCTCACTAGGCCTTTTTTTTACTGGGGCACGTGTCCCAGTAAGAAAATGTTGAAAGATTTTCGTAACAAACTAGTTTCTTTGGCAGATCATTTATCTACTGTAAGTTGTAGGACAGAGTGTTTCAAACTTCTAGCGCCTCTTCTCATCTCATATCATCTCTAGCCGCTTTATCTTGTTCTACAGGGTCACAGGCAAGCTGAAGCCTATCCCAGCTGACTACGGGCGAAAGGCGGGGTACACCCTGGACAAGTCGCCAGGTCATCACAGGGCTGACACATAGACACAGACAACCATTCACACTCACATTCACACCTACGCTCAATTTAGAGTCACCAGTTAACCTAACCTGCATGTCTTTGGACTGTGGGGGAAACCGGAGCACCCGGAGGAAACCCACGGGGAGAACATGCAAACTCCGCACAGAAAGGCCCTCGCCGGCCACGGGGCTCGAACCCAGACCTTCTTGCTGTGAGGCGACAGCGCTAACCACTACACCACTGTGCCGCCTAGCGCCTTTTCTTTCTAACTAATTTTCTGATTGGTCTGGGAGATTCTCACTGTAAACATAGCATGCGTGCGGCGTGCCATGAGTCCATTTAGCCTACTGGAGAGATGAGTCTACTCTTTGGATGAGTCAGAGAACGGGCTCTGGATGAGTTAAGGTAGCGCGAAGTTTTTGCAACAAAACTAAGCAAACCATATTCTAACAAACTCATTAAACCACATCGAATTAAACGATATTAAATTACTTTTCCAGATGGATATCAGACAGTTCTTCTCACGAAGCAGAGAAACAGTGACAGATGAGGAGGAGGGTAAGAGAGGTAAGATTAAGGTTGTAGGCTGTGCGCTAGTCAGTCATAACTAACCAGCTAAGTTCGTGAATCGTGAGAGTTGAGGTGACACGTTTAGCATCAGCATGCATTAAAAGCCCAAATGCCAACAATACATTTTTTGGGGACTGGGATGTGTTTTCCGTCTCGTTGACCTATTCCTCGCATAACTTCATCCACGAGAGCATGAGAATTATCCACTTTGCATAGGTTGGGGACAGGAACGTTAAGATGCATTGTGCAGGGGGCGGGGCATTTTGTGTGCGTGTCGGGGGGGGGCAGTGCCCCAGTAAAGCTTAATTCCTAGTGACGCCCCTGCTTAAAAGTGCTCCGACACTGAATTATAGCATGCTGTGGATTTCTACGATATAACATACTAAATTTATAGGACTCTAGAATACTTGGAAACATTACAAACTACACGTTTAACAGAAATACCATGTGTGAGCGTGGGATACAGGACGGCTCCTTCTTGATCAGGTATGATCTACACAGAGAGAGAGAGAGAGAAAGAACAAGAAGTCATGATTGCTAGCTGGTCATAAATACTTTTAATACACAAAATTATAATTACATTATACACTTATTACTGAATTTCTCAAGTCTCGGTTCGAGTTGGTCAGAAATGGTTTCTGTACAAAATCAATGCGGTATAAAAGGAATAACACTGGATTAGTTCTATGTGGTGGAACGAGAATATCCCTGACCAGTTCAAGGATGCACGTCCAAATCGAGCTGCTGTCGGTAATCGAGCTAAGGGTCCCAGCAGGGGTGCCAGAGAAATCCAATCCTACATGCACACAAGGAAATCGAGCTATTGTGTGAGGTACGTTGTGCACCTGAGCCACAGGTGGCGCTACACGCCCCATCGTGTTGGTACACTTCCGGTTGTCGTCATGAAGAAGAGCTATTCAAGAGTATAAACAAAGTTATCAGTTCCGTGTTCACAAGAAGAACGACGACAAGGACAGCAACATCGATATATATATATTCAACTCCTTAAGCTGAATGAGCATGAACTCTATCTCCTCATTGCTCCAGAAGTGCACGTTTCTACTACTGTTGTCATGCCGACCGAGGCTGTTGTATTTCCCGCTTGTGGTCTCGTCACTCGTCACTCCCGGAAGGGGCAGTGCTGAAGTAAGTAGCTCGACTACGTAGCTCGATAGGGTTTACATGCACTAAGTAGCTCGGCTACAATCGCATAATCTAGGTCGTGTAGCTCGATTACAAGAAATCCAGTTCGGTTCGATTTCAGCCGAGCTAAGGTGTTTCCATGGCATTTCGAACTTCGATTTCAGTCGAGCTACGGCAGAAATTCAATTTTCTCTATGTGCATGTAAATGCACTGACTGTTACCATCTACAACTGGGGTGCCATGGTAACGGCCCGCGGGCCGGATACGGCCCGATTGGTCATCACATCCGGCCCGGTGGTTCATGAGACTTTTTTTTTTTAAATAATAAATTAATAAAAATCGAATGTTGTGTTTTTTTTTGTAATGATTTTAAATCTAATGTTTCAATTTGATTCCATTTTCGTGTAATCCATCGGTTCGTTTTTAGCTGCTCTCTGCTTGCTGCAGCACGTGCAGGTGCAATGACCCGGATTTAATGTAGAGTAGGCTAGTTGTTGCTCGTTCACAAGCAACAACAGTCTAAAAAGAGAAAAGTTGATTCTGAGGGTCGCATCTTTCAGGAAAAATGGAGAGAGAAATACTTTTTCTGGGAAGTAGGGGGAAAACCTGTTTGTCTGATTTGTTCGCAACACGTGGCTGTACCGAAGGAATACAATGTCAAAAGACATTATGAGACCCACGCCGACAAATATAGCCAATTCACCGGGCAACGCAGGACTGAAAAGCTAAATGAGCTTGCCTCAAACCTTCAAAAACAGCAAGCAGCTTTCTCAAAGTCTCGAGAGACACATGAAGGTTCGTTTTAATATCATACATCAGCTTCAGTTCTCCTTTAATGTTAAATGCGGCTGTTTTCAAAGAGGGGTGTCTCAATATCTTTGTTGTACATTTTATTTCATGTTAGGGGCAGTGAAGGCGAGCTACATCATCGCGTGGGAGATTGCAAAAGTGTCCAAGCCATTTTCGGAGGGTGCATTCGTCAAGGATAAATACGCATCTGTTGGAATCCAATCAGTCATTGCCACCAGAGTACCCAATTATCACGGCCTTTGCCGGTAAAATACTCTGTATGTTCGGGACAACATATTTATGTGAACAGGCATTTTCAGTAATGAATATTAATAAATCGAAACTGCGTAGTCGTCTGACCGTTGTCAAAGGCAGCTGTATATCGAGCCGTCATCCTGAGTTCCTTACTCTGCGGAGCTGAATGCTGGATAACATACCACCACATCAAGTAGCTCGAAGCCTTCCAGCAACATTCTCTCGGAAAGATCTTGAAGATATCTTGGAATGAGAAAGTGTGAAATCTTGAGGTATTCGTTTTACACAATTGTTCATCTGTCAAAAGTGTCATCATCAAGCGATAACTTCAATGGATGGGGCACCTTGTCCGTAGGGAGGACCATAGAAAATCACTTAACAGCTCTTCTATGGCAAACTAACCTGTGGCGAGCATGGATTTCGAAGGCCCAGAAAGCGCTATAAAGATTCTCTCAAGAAATGTGGCATCGCTGCCTGTGATCTCGAGCTGAAAGGAGAAAACCGTCCACTGTAGAGAGCCACCATCCGAAAGTGGGTATCCACTTTTGAAGAAAATAGAACATACCAGATACAGTGGGGCAAAAAAGTATTTAGTCAGTCACCAATTGTGCAAGTTCTCCCACTTAAAAAGATGAGAGAGGCCTGTAATTTTCATAATAGGTATACCTCAACTATGAGAGACAAAATGAGAAAAAAAAATCCAGAAAATCAAATTGTCTGATTTTTAAAGAATTTATTTGCAAATTATGGTGGAAAATAAGTATTTGGTCAATAACAAAAGTTCATCTCAATACTTTGTTATATACCCTTTGTTGGCAATGACAGAGGTCAAACGTTTTCTGTAAGTCTTCACAAGGTTTTCACACACTGTTGCTGGTATTTTGGCCCATTCCTCCATGCAGATCTCCTCTAGAGATCTGCATGGAGTTTAGGCAACATGGACTTTAAACTCCCTCCAAACATCATCTATGGGGTTGAGATCTGGAGACTGGCTAGGCCACTCCAGGACCTTGAAATGCTTCTTATGAAGCCACTCCTTCGTTGCCCGGGAGGTGTGTTTGGGATCACTGTCATACTGAAAGACCCAGCCACGTTTCATCTTCAATGCCCTTGCTGATGGAAGGAGGTTTTCACTCAAAATCTCACGATACATGGCCGCATTCATTCTTTCCTTTACACGGATCAGTCGTCCTGGTCCCTTTGCAGAAAAACAGCCCCAAAGCATGATGTTTCCACCCCCATGCTTCACAGTAGGTATGGTGTTCTTTGGATGCAACTCAGCATTCTTTCTCCTCCAAACACAACAAGTTGAGTTTTTACCAAAAAGTTCTATTTTGGTTTCATCTGACCATATGACATTCTCCCAATCCTCTTCTGGATCATCCAAATGCTCTCTAGCAAACTTCAGACGGGCCTGGACATGTACTGGCTTAAGCAGGGGGACACGTCTGGCACTGCAGGATTTGAGTCCCTGGCGGCGTAGTGTGTTACTGATGGTAGCCTTTGTTACTTTGGTCCCAGCTCTCTGCAGGTCATTCACTAGGTCCCCCCGTGTGGTTCTGGGATTTTTGCTCACCGTTCTTGTGATCATTTTGACCCCACAGGGTGAGATCTTGTGTGGAGCCCCAGATTGAGGGAGATTATCAGTGGTCTTGTATGTCTTCCATTTTCTAATAATTGCTCCCACAGTTGATTTCTTCACACCGAGCTGCTTACCTATTGCAGATTCAGTCTTCCCAGCCTGGTGCAGGTCTACAATTTTGTTTCTGGTGTCCTTTGACAGCTCTTTGGTCTTGGCCATAGTGGAGTTTGGAGTGTGACTGTTTGAGGTTGTGGACAGGTGTCTTTTATACTGATAACGAGTTCAAACAGGTGCCATTAATACAGGTAACGAGTGGAGGACAGAGGAGCCTCTTAAAGAAGTTGTTACAGGTCTGTGAGAGCCAGAAATCTTGCTTGTTTGTAGGTGACCAAATACTTATTTTACTGAGGAATTTACCAATTAATTCATTAAAAATCCTACAAATGTGATTTCCTGGATTCTTTCCCCCCATTCTGTCTCTCATAGTTGAAGTGTACTTATGATGAAAATTGGAGCGCAGGTGGCCAAGTGGTTAGAGCGCTTGACCGCTAAGCGAACGGTCCCTGGTTCGAGCCTCGGCTCGACGGGGATCTGGGGCTCGCTCCCTGTCCACCCAGCAGTGAATGGGGACCTGGTGGAAACACTGGGGAAGTTAAAGGCGGCGAGGAAAGGAACTGGCCACCCTACCTCACTATGCCGATGGCCCAGGACAAGTGCGCTCTCTAACAGGCACTCCCCCAATGTACGAATCGTATATGGGACTCCCCTTTTTTTTTTATGATGAAAATTACAGGCCGCTCTCATCTTTTTAAGTGGGAGAACTTGCACAATTGGTGGCTGACTAAATACTTTTTTGCCCCAGTGTAAATAAGGAGAAAAGCACCAGAAACTGCTGATGCCCCCTTTAGATGCAACATCTGCTCAAGGCCGTGTGCATCGGCTGCTGGCCTCGCCACCAACACTCGTGTTATCCACTAGTAGTAATCATCGAAATCACGACGCGACAGCCATGATGACGAATTTCTCAAATCTCCGTTCTAGTTGGTCAAAAATGGTTTCTGTACAAAACACTGCGGTATAAAAAGAATAATGCACTGGATGATTTTCCTAGAACGTCCTGACCCAACATGTGTTATTCCTTAACAGATTTTATAACCGAACATGTTCACTTCTTTCAATTTGCATACACAATGCAGCTGTACTTTCACATGGTGAGCCAGCTAGTGGCTCCGCCCCTTCTGCTCTGTCGAACAGGTTGGAACTGCTAACAGGGGTTTTTCTAGAAAAATTTAGTATGAGGGCGCTCACCATGGCGAGGGAGCGAAGTGGGGGGGGGGGGATGGTGCTGGTTGTCCGTCCCCCCCTCCCTCCGCAGCCTTTGAAAAATTGAGGCTACAATGGGACATTCTGAGGCTATCTGAGAGGGGAATTGTAACAAATTGTCAACATTGACAAAGAAAACTAGTCTTCTTCTGCCCCGGACAGCCTTTGGCTTTCTTTCGTTTCATGCCGCGGGATGACATCTTTAAATGCCCAAGTGTCAACAAAAACAACTCGCGAACTACTTCTATCAAAAGCTCCCGCGCCGGTGGGTGAAAGGTCATTCAGTCTCAAGAAATCTCGCTCTACAAGTCAGCTGACCTTGTATGTAACCCATGTCAAATCTCGCCAGAGCAGACGCAACAAGTAAACAACTAAACAACATGGCGCCTCAGTCTGGAAAACGCCAATTCGGATTGTTTTTGCACCGTCTGGCAGTGTATCTACTATGACTGGAATATTTTTGGAGTAATTATAACGTATTTGATGATCAGACACATTGTCATGTGGTGCTGCTGGGATGTTTTCACGGAGAAAAGATTGTTTTGAGAAAGATTGCATGTTGTGCAGTAGCATACAAGTGCATGGCCTAAGTGTGACTTGGGGTTCAATCAGCATTTTGGTAAGAGGGCGCACGCCGAGAGTAAGAGGGCGCAGCACCCCTGTTCCCCGGTTTAGACGAAAGCCTGGCTAAGTGCAAAAAGTTCCATGTTTCAGTTAATGCGTCAGTCTTCCTAAACTCCTCCGTATGAATTCAACACTTCCACGTGAATCTGAGTATCTTCAGGATCTTAAAGTACGGACAACTACGGATATTTGCACCAAAGACTCTTTCGTTTCCTGTTTAAACGTCCATAAGACACAAATGTTCCTGCCGTCCTGTAGGAGTTTGTATGAGTGTGTTTTTAAGTCTCAGATAAAAAGGTATTCACATTGTGTTCGGGAACCAGGAACAGCTGGAACACTCACTCCTGCCTGGGACGACACTCTGTCTGTCCTGCGCTCTCCTTTTTCTCTGCCTCAGACACTCTAACCGCACTGCCTCTCCTCTCGTCCATGTCCATCGTGTCATGGTTTGAGACGAACCTGTCACTCAGTGCGTTTACATGCACATAGAGAAAATCGAATTTCTGCCATTGCTCGACTGAAATCGAAGTTCGAAATGCCATGGAAACACCTTAGCTTGGCTGAAATTGAACCGAACTTGATTTCTCGTAATCGAGCTACACGACCTAGATTATGCGATTGTAGCCGAGCTACTTAGTGCATGTAAACCCTATCGAGCTACGTAGTCAAGCTACTTACTTCAGCACTGCCCCTTCCGGAAGTGACGAGTGACGAGACCAGCGCTCGAAACTAACGGTGTCCCGACATCCCGGGGACCATAAAAAATGTCATCGGGACACAAAATTATCATATCTGGGACAATGGAAAAAAATAGATCTAGAAAAAAAGTTCTACATTAATATTATTTACAAAGCCGTAACACATACGTAGACATTCACCTAATTTGTCAATTTTAATTTTAAAACGTTAACAGCGAAAAATACATTAGTAGCTACACTTTTGATGCACCTGCATCAGTAGGCTACAGAGCAGCGCATTCTGTTCTAGAATCTTCGGCCGGAGTCCGCATTATATAGACTTGGGATGGAATTGCTACCGCACACGCTGCGCCGACTCTTGCCAGAACAAAAATGCTGAAGTGGTTGAAGTGGACCGACCGCGGGGAAGAAACTGAAAGCCCAGACATAACGTCTCCGGGACCTTCAGGATCCAAAGTGTCATCGCCTGGTCTGCAGGCAACGCTAGCAACTGAATGAACTTAATGAACACTGTTAGACACGTTATAAAATACAACAGGAATGATGTGGATGATATTGACGGAAGATACCGTTCAACAGAATAAGTGAGTTTTCTTGGTGTCTTTCTAGTTCAGAAAGTTTAGTCAGTCAGCAGCACAACTAGGCTCGGACCTGCCACTATGTTGATGTTGCTAACATTTGCACCCGGCAGCGAAAGTTCATAAAAATGGATAACAGAAAGTTTATAAAAATGGGTAACGGTAATGGATAACGGAAAGTGCATAAAAATGGATAACAGAAAGTTCATAAAAATGGATAACGGAAAGTTCATAAAAATGGATAACGGTCTCATCTCATCTCATTATCTGTAGCCGCTTTATCCTGTTCTACAGGGTCGCAGGCAAGCTGGAGCCTATCCCAGCTGACTACGGGCGAAAGGCGGGGTACACCCTGGACAAGTCGCCAGGTCATCACAGGGCTATGGATAACGGTAATGGTGAAAATTATAAGTTGGCCTTATAAGTGCCAACAGATATTCAAGGTATAAGTAGATGAAATGAACATAAAAGGGGTCTTATTTTCAACTAAAGTGTACTGCAGATGTAGGGAGTTGAAACATTTTCTGAATGAGCTAGTTGGCCCCTTTAAATAAACGGGTATCTATTCATACAGTGAGATCGCCAAAGTTTAATAAACTGAAAATGCAATAACTGTAATTTTGAAGTAGATGATGTATAGGACATGTGTCGCTTGTGTCTTGTGACTTATTGTAAAAATGATATAAAGGGTTCAAAATCGCATAGTTACAAATATAATAGTAACTTCATATGATAATATTAACCACTGGTTATTTCAGAGAGGAAAAAAATGGGGACACTATTGCTTCCATTTGGGACAATACAACACAGAATTCGGGACCACTGGGGGACACAAAGAAAAAAAGTTAATTTCGAGCCCTGGACGAGACCACAAGCGGGAAACACAACAGCCTTGGTCGGCATGACAACAGTAGTAGCGAGCAGCATTAGAGGTCAGGAGGAACAAACGAAGAAGAAAAAATGGCGAGCAGAAACGTGCACTTCTGGAGCAATGAGGAGACAGAGTTCATGCTCATTCAGCTTAAGGAGTTGAATATATTAAAATTCATGGACGGGAGAAAAACGCGCAATGGAGAACACGGAACTGATAACTTTGTTTACACTCTTGAATAGCTCTTCTTCATGACGACAACCGGAAGTGTACCAACACGATGGGGCGTCTAGCGCCACCTGTGGCTCGGGTGCACAATGTACCTCACACAATAGCTCGATTTCCTTGTGTGCATGTAGGATTGGATTTCTCTGGCACCCCTGCTGGGACCCTTTGCTCGATTACCGACAGTAGCTCGATTTGGATGTGCATGTAAACGCACTGACTGAGACAGAGAAGATTAACATACTGGGGGGGTCGTTTTGCTGTTGGCCGAGTGAGAAATGACGCAAGATTTTAAAAAATAAATAAATAAAAAATTGGGAAAAGTTGACCTGTAGAATAAAACAAATGTAATATTGTATTAAACTTCAACACAAATCGTAAATGAAATCTGACCTTCTGGAGAGTGGGCGTGTATCTGCTGCGGTGGGTGGGAGGGCACTCATTTCTTTAGCCACACCCACACTAACATCACACACCGTCTCGGAGGTATAAGAGTGCTCCTGGGAATTTAGCAAATATTGATGTAAATAAATCTCTCACACACACACACACACACAACCTGAGTTCATTCTCACCTGCTGTAGTTGCGAAACATCAGTAGGACAAAGTGGAGACAACATGGTGTTCCAGCTGTGTGTGAAGTGTGTGCTCGGGATCAGATGTGTGCGTTTCTCCAGTAGATGCAGCGTAATGGTGTTGCACATGTTCTGCTCCTCCAGCATCCTCGGGCCCTCAGGGACGCTGCACACACAGCTTATAACGTCGTTATATTAAACACACTACAGCACTTAATAATAAAGCTTCTTAATAGGATATGTAACAAACAAAACACAAACACCCAGGAACGTGCTATTATAGGAAAATAATCAACATTTGACTGGTAACAGAAACTCTCCCTCATCATCACACTAACCCTGTTGTTAATTATTTTCCTATACCAGCACACCCCCAAGCGTTTCAGTCCTTAGAGAAGCTATATTATTCTCTCCACATTCACAGGATACTAGGGTGCATCAGTTGCCCTCACTTTCATAAAATCTGATGCATTTTTGTTTGGGTGTTCCTTTTCACCAATAAAGGCATCCTGTAAAATTTTTTGACCATATTCAAAAGTCTAATGGTGGCACCATGAGGTTCATTTTGTTTTTTGCCAAAAAACGCTTATTTTATGTTTTCGCGTAAGGTTTGAATCACAATGTTGGCCTCCGTTTATTGATTTCTTGTGAGCCAGAGATCATGTTAAGAACCTTTGCAAGGGATTGAGAAGCATTAATGTGATTCATAATACATTTGTATTGTTTAAAAGTAGTTGAACAATGATTCAATGAACAGCTAAAACTCAAACTGTGCTTGATAATATATTTAGAATATGTACTAAAAATGTGTATCTAAGATATTTGGTATACTCTATAAGGTGCCATAATGTTTCATGAAAAGTGATCCTAATTGTGTCATAAAAGTCATAAAATAGCAGCTTTTTCCATAACTTTGAGCTCCTGGTGCTACCATTAAACTTTTGAATTTTGTCAAAAATATTTCACCCAGTGTGTTTTCTTACCAAAAGGAACATAAAAACAAAAATGCATCATGATCGGAGGAACTTTTCATTTTTAGGGGGCAACTGATGCACCCTACTGGATATGAGCAATTGTGCGCTCTGATTGGCTACTCTACTACTAGGCTATCGGCTCATATAGAGATCTTGCACGTGACGTCACAGCCGATCCAGATTGTAACAGACGCCATCTTGTCGGTCAAACGCCATATTTCCGCCTTCTACTTCTACTTATGCTTCTACCTTTTCTTCTGGAAAACCCTACTATATACAATTCTACTACAACGGCTGTGGCTACAAGCTCTCCCTACCTGTGCACGTTTTTTATGTGTATTTTTGCGTGTTGTTCGTCTGTACCGGACTTCAATATCCACTACAACCGTATGGACTTACTGGACATTGGTTTCCAGCAGAAAATGACGGTTTGTAGCGATTTCCATCGCATGCACAACATTCCGGACGAGATAGCGAGACCAGCGGGGTCTCCGTGGATTGTTATCGGGTCTGGCAGGCGAAGGAGGCGGCGTCGGGAGAGGAAGCAAAAGCGAGGCTGCAGGCAGAGCCGGCCTGTTGACTAAGCTCAGAAAACAGCCACTCAAACCTCCACTGCGAAGCCTCTACCTCTCCAACGCCAGATCCATGGTAAACAAGACGGACGATTTGGAATTACAGCTGGAATTACCTTATTCTATTCTATAATCGGCTGGTCAGTGCTATACTAGATACTACTGATATATCTAGTATCAGTACTAGTAATACTTAAGTGACTTACCCGTCCAATGAGGATTGTTATTTTCTTGTTTACAAGATGCCACATCTGAGTCGCTGACAAATCCTGAATTTCTGTAAAGATAACTGTCCAGAGATTTATAAGCACGCAGTGCTTCACCACTGAACAGCAAGGGAAAGTTAATAAGGTAATTATACATGTCTGGGTATTCCGCTGGCAGTTCAATATCCACTGACACGGTCGTGAAAACTACGTCCGGTAAGCCATAAGGGTCGTTTATTTTAGACATATATCTAATTATCTGTTCATTAGAAAAATGAGCCGTGTAGTCCGTCGGTTGAAATTGATCCATTTTGTACACGAGTGCAGCAGTATTCAGCGGTGTTTTTTACCGAAAAGATGGTGGCTCTTTACATTCCGGTCACGTGACTGCAAGATCTCTATATCATGAGTAGAGAAAAACAACATGCCGGAGCGTGTTGCTGAACCGACCGAGGACGAAATAAAAACTCTACCTGAAAACAAAATACAAAAAAAAAAAAGGCAAGAAAATATGGAATGAAAGTAAGTATTTGATGCTATGACACAGACACCGTGTTTTAAACTCACTGGAAAATGCACGGTCCGAACACTGTAGCCAAGTTCTCGGCACTCATGTGATTCCACTCACTGTGAGCAGCGACTCGAGACAGGAAGTGAAGGAGGTACGACAGGATGTTGTAATTGTCGTCAGGGAGACGATGCAGGGTTTCCTTCAGTGCCTCAACCAGCTCTGTTCCATCTTTCGAGTCTGTGTGCACACACACACACACACACACACGGACTCTTACTCATTATAAACCCTCATAAGTGTACGAAGTAGCCATGACTCCCTGCCGTATGCGCTTGCTGTGCGTGTGTGTACCCATGAGCGCCTGCTGCATGCGCGTGCTGTGCGTGTGTGGTACGAGCCCACTCGGTAGTTCTCGGAGATACAGCTTGAGCAGAGAGCCAACTGTTGGCACGTCCACTCTGTCCAGATCCACACATTCACCACGGTCCAGACACACACGCAACGTCCTGCAGCGTGGCACCGAGCCACACACCCTGAACACACCACTCTGCTGCAGACCTGCACACACACACTGAATACTTCAAGACAACTTAACGACATGTGTTTGACCATTTTTCAACCAGGCTACACTGGTAACAAACACAATTCGCACTCGATTCGTCCGTACTGAGGAAAGAACACCTCACCGTATTTCTCCAAAAACTCCACCATGTTCTTGAGCACCACAGGGACTCCATGCTGTAGCCGCCCAGCGTCTCTCAGACTCTGCAGAGACACTCCAAATACGGCCCGAGTGTCTGGCGTCTGCTTCTCAGGTTCCACACGAGTGCACCGTTTCAGCACCTTCACCGAGCCTGGACCTTGCTATGGTTCGGGAGAACAGGGAACAATTAAAGAAACACACAATTAGAGCAAATCAATCAATCAATTGACTCTTAGTTGTATTTAGGATCGCCACTTCTCCGATATAATGAATATGTTCCAGGTCAGAATTGTAGATCAGGTGGAATTTTTCAACCTCAGTTCAAATTTTTAAACGCAGTTCATAATTTGCTCCTTGTATTACTGTATCTAGGGTTCAGGTTTGGGAAGAGTTTGTATTATAAACTACTTGATGACATAAGACTGGACGCATGAATAAATTCAAAAATATATACAGGTAGTCGTCGACGTTTGGTTACGACTGACCAACGTAAACCAATCTGGTCGTAAGTCGGCCTAGGTTAAATGAACGTAAGTATATTGTGATGTGTGATGATATTGTAATCATCTTAAAGTCTTATTTTATCAACATTTTCTTATTTCGTTACCTTGGCTCATTATTTAGTTTAAGTCAAACACTGCGTACAGTACAATTCGTTTAATATGTGCAAAACAAACAAACAAAAAAAAATACGAAATACAGGTGTGAAAAATAGAAAACATTTGACTTTGAAACATACCAAAATACAAATGTAAAACAGCAAAATACAAAATTTAGTGACCGCTGGCATCACTGGTGCTTGGCTGTGGGTCGTCTACGTCATCATCAGCTGTTGCAGCGCTTGGGCTGGCGGGAGGATTTGCTCGTTTCATAAACCAGGAGCTGGGGCGGAAACTGTATGACGGAGTGCGCGAGGGAGCGCGAGAGAGACTGCGCATGTGCCTGGAGCTGGGGCAGAAACTGTTGTACGCTCAGCTAGCTCAGCTGGGAAACACTTGCCAGTCATAACCAGACGGTCGTAAAGTCGATCGGTCGTAAGTCGCATAGGTCGTAAGTCGACGACTACCTGTACATCACTCCTTCCATTGCAGTCATTGCTGGTCTTAGTGGTTAAGGTTTTGGGTTAAGAATCAGAAGGTTCTGAGTTCAAATCCTGGTTAAGTATGAAAAAAGACATTTTAAAAAATAATTAGGTACACAGGAACAGGTGGACAGACACACAGACAAGAAGAAATACTAGGTAGTTGTAGACAGAGAGGAAGTGGAGGGAAGAGAGACAAAAGAAGAAGTGATGGAAAACCCCTTTAAAGAATCTTAGGTAATCCAAAATTTTACCGAGGTTGAAATTTTTTTGACCTGTAACATAGTCGTAATCTGTGGTGTGATTAGAGTGAAAGGATGTAAGTCACAATTCAGACTCCGTTTCTGATACACACTCGCTTGCTAGTTTATGACCATGAAGGTCTGTAGAGTAAAAGAAAGGAAAAACAAAAACAAACAAAAAACACACAGACACACACACGTTTGTCTCACTATACTTGTGAGGACCTTCCATTGACATCATTATTATTGCAGTTAATTAATGCTGTGCCTGCACCTCAACCGAACCCAAACGTCAGGTCATGAAAAGGAAACTTTTTGGCTCTTATTTTTTTAATAAAACAAACAAACAAAAAACCCAGCAGCAATTTCCTTGTGGGGACCATCCAAATGTCCCCACAAGGTTGTAATCGTCAGATTTTACTATCCTTGTGGGGACATTTGGTCCTCAATAGTGTGTGTAATAAATAAATAAATAAATAAAACACCCACTTGTCTGACTATACTCGTGAGGACCTTCCATTGACAATTATTACTGCAGTAAATTAATGCTGCACTGCACTGAAACCTAACCGTAATCTTAACCTCAGTAATGAAAAGGAAACTTTTTGGCTCCATTTTATTTTAAAAAAACAAAACAAAAAACACAACAGCAGCAATTTCCTTGTGAGGACCATCCAAATGTCCCCACAAGGCTGAAACTGTCAGATTTTACTATCCTTGTGGGGACATTTGGTCCTCTGTAGTATATAAAAAAACCACACACACGTCTCACTATCCTTGTGAGGACCTTCTATCGACATTATTACTGCAGTTAATTAATGCTGTGCTGCACTGAAACCTAACCTCAGTAATGAAAAGGAAACTTTTTTGTCTCTTATTTTTAATAATAATAATATATATATATATATATATATATATATATATATATATATATATATATATATATATATATATATATGGGTCCGTCTCAGAAACTGGTCTCTCATTTGGGATATTATGGTCAAAAAATAAATTTTCTGATTTTACTATTTTTTTTTTTTTGCATTTACCGAACACTCAATGTTTCTTTTGTCATGTTTAATAAGAATAAAGATAGTATCTTACTTTATCTGGCCTCCACTGTGGACAATTTTTTTTTATTACAACTCAAATGCTTTTGTAAAATTGATTTCCATATAAAATAACTCCATCATGAAGAATTAAAGCCCCTCCTTCACAGATGAGTGAAAATATTGAATAAATTTCTTCTTTTTGATTGCTTGGGTTAAAAATGCCAAGTTATGATGACTGAATTGATTATTCACTTAAATATGAATAATATGATGCGTTTTGGGTATTTGATACGGCAAAATGGGACATGATGGAAAAATCAAGAACACACCGGAAAGATGAGAATAACGGCGGTGGTAAAAGAACAGCGACTGTACCGGCTGAAGGTCGCGCGGTTCTCTGCTGCGGTACACGAGCGACGGGACATCACTACCGCACCGGACAGACTGCAAGGCGGGGGCGGGGCAAAAAAACTGGCCGTAGATTCTATCAAAGGTTCGATCTAAACTAACCATGGTTGCAAAATATTGGCCAAAAATACGCAAACACTACAAAATATGAAAGTAAGATGAAAAAGAAACATTCTATTGCCTTATACTCCAAGACTAAAACAAAATAAAACTGTCAAAACTCACCTTTTCAGTGATAACGTCCGAACAGATCACTCGCATAACAGAAAGACCGCAAATGGAAGCACGATCAACTTCTAACTGCTGGAGTGGAAAATTCCATTCTACACATGCAAATTGTTAATGCGTGTCCTTCCCCGCACACAAATAACACGCTACGGTAAAAAATAGACCACAACTCATTTTATAGCTCAGAAATTCATACAAGACCAGCTACCATCGTAACATATTCTGTAAGAAACATATTCTATACCTAACTTTCAGCTTTCGTTTTAAAAAAACAAAATCGCAGATTTATAACTAAATTTTTATATGGCGTAGTGATTTTAAGTTACTACTTTTGGTGAGGTAGTGACCTTGACCCTGAGGCTTTCCGTTTAGATCAAAACACACGATCGTATTGGTTTTGGGTTTGCGGAAAACGGAGTTACGACGGTGATCAAATATTTTGCATGATGTTTTATTACGGTTATGATTATTCTGTGAGCGCACCAATCCTTAGGTGTATAAATTACAACTTAAAATACAATTAGTGATAACTGTAGACTTTTCAGTGGACTACAACCTTTTTAAGGGAATGCGATGTAGTCGACCATTTATCATGTCCCAGATCAAGCCGCCATTTTTCCACAAATTTGCAGAATTTTTGCCAAATTCTGAATATTCACATCAAAGATTTACTTTTATCTGTATTATTTCTTTCGTCATTTTATTTCAAATTAAAACCAACATCACCATTCAAAACCGTATAGTTTACTGACTGAGTATATTTAGTGGGGGACCCCCACAGTACCCAGTTTCTGAGACAGACCTACAGTGCTGAGCGTAAATGAGTGCACCCCCTTTGAAAAGTAACATTTTAAACAATATCTCAATGAACACAAACAATTTCCAAAATGTTGAAAAGACAAAGTTTAATATAACATCTGTTTAACTTATAACGGGAAAGTAAGGTTAATAATATAACTTAGATTACATATTTTTCAGTGTTACTCAAATTAGGGTGGTGCAAAAATGAGTACACCCCACAACAAAAGCTACTACATCTAGTACTTTGTATGGCCGCCATGATTTTTAATGACAGCACCAAGTCTTCTAGGCATGGAATGAACAAGTTGGTGACATTTTCCAACATCAGTCTTTTTCCATTCTTCAACAATGACCTCTTTTAGTGACTGGATGCTGGATGGAGAGTGATGCTCAACTGGTCTCTTCAGAATTCCCCAAAGAAAATAATTTCTTTCCACCACAAAGGTGAAGGCTACAAGAAGATCAGCAAAGCTTTACTTATCAGTCAGAATACTGTAGCAAAAGTGGTCCAAAAATTTAAGAAAGATGGAACTGCAACCATCTCACAGAGACGTCCAGGTCGTCCACGGAAGTTAACACCTCGACAGGAGCGTCTTCTGATGAGAAGGGTTGAAGAAAATCAGCATGCAAGTTCACTGCAGTTATCTAAAGAAGTAGAAAGCCAAACTGGGCTGACTATTTCCCGTGACACAATACGGCGTACACTGCAGAGGAACGGCATGCATGGATGCCGTCCACGAAAGAAGCCCAGGCACAAAAAAGCCCGCCTAGAGTTTGCCAGGGCCCATGCTGACAAAGATGAAGACTACTGGGACTCTATACTCTGGAGTGATGAGACCAAGATAAATGTTTTTGGAACTGATGGCTTCAAAACTGTATGGCATCGCAAAGGTGAGGAATACAAAGAAAAATGCCTGGTGCCTACAGTGAAACATGGTGGTGGCAGTGTCCTTATGTGGGGCTGCATGAGTGCTGCTGGTGTCGGGGAGCTGCATTTCATTGACGGCATCATGAATTCACAGACATATTGCTCTATACTGAAAGAGAAGATGCTACCATCACTCCGTGCCCTTGGTCGTCGTGCACTTTTCCAACACGACAATGATCCTAAACACACATCTAAGGCCACTGTTGGATTTCTGAAGAAAAACAGGGTGAAAGTGATTCAGTGGCCAAGTATGTCTCCTGATCTGAACCCAATCGAACACCTATGGGGAATTCTGAAGAGACCAGTTGAGCATCACTCTCCATCCAGTCACTAAAAGAGGTCGTTGTTGAAGAATGGAAAAAGATTGATGTTGCAAAATGTCGCCAACTTGTTCATTCCATGCCTAGAAGACTTGGTGCTGTTATTAAAAATCATGGAGGCCATACAAAGTACTAGATGTAGTAGTTTTTGTTGTGGGGTGTACTCATTTTTGCACCACCCTAATTTGAGTAAAACTGAAAAATGTGTAATCTAAGTTATATTATTAACCTTACTTTCACGTTACAAGTTAAGCAGATGTTATATTAAACTTTGTCTTTTCAACATTTTTGAAATTGTTTGTGTTCATTGAGATATTGTTTAAAATGGTTACTTTTCAAAGGGGGTGTACTCATTTACGCTCAGCACTGTATATATTATTTTACTGCTAACAAGTCAAAACTGAATACAAAGAATATTATTTAATACCATCCATTCATCCGTTTTCTACCACTTATCCGAGTCATAAAGCTGTGCGATATGGGAAAAAATTAATATCCCGATACATCTTCATTTCACGATATATATCTCGATATATTTAAATCTCCTCTAAAGGACCCCATGAAATCTAACTTTTACTCTTTACTGTTTTCACTACAATCCCCGCAGATTAAATAACATTCTTGGTTAACTTTACAGGTGGTTTTCAACAACACATTTTAAATTTTCATGTTGGTGATTAATCACAATCGAGTTGAAATAAGACTTTTATTCAACAAAGATGTAACACAAACTGCAAAAACAAAGGGGCAAAACAATACAGAGCTGCTCAGAGCTCAAATCAATAAAGTGCAAGCTCAACACTAAGAAAGACATTTAGCCTAAATAAGAAAAGTGCTCCTTCATTAAATTATTTTAAAAAAAAAATAGAGGTAGATCTCCAAGCTATTAACCTGACTACTGAGAACCACTGGAACGTTCTCAATAGAGAGAGAGATTGAGAGAGAGAAGGAGAGAAGAGAGATCTGCAAAACATAATTTTTCTCTTTGCACACTTTTGAACTGAAGGTTTTCTGGCACTGCAGTCGTACCCAGTCATTCAGCCTGGCAGCTTTTACTATGTTTGCGCCATTGTCGGTAGTCAGGCAGACTTGACGTGCTTTGGGCAAGTCCCATGCCTTGAGTACTTCTTGCAAGCCTTCTGAAAGGAACTCAGCCGTGTGGTCTTTAGAGAAAGAGCTCGTCTGAAGGCACGCACTTTTTAACTCCCAGTTGTCAATGAAATGGACAGTAAAACTCAGATATGACTGCATTGTTCTACTGGACCATAAGTCGGTAGTTGAGGAGAAATACGTCGCATTTTGCAGATGATGGGACAGTTTTTGCCTCTCAGGGCCTCTGCATGCTCTTGCGACAAGGCTTTCGCAGATAGCTTTTCACAGACAGTTGTAATTTATCGTTGAGCGGGGAGTAATAGGCGTGCACGATGTTATTCACCGCCACAACGCAAGGGGGCGCGAAGTCGTGAAATCACTAGGAGTAGTTGGTGGGTGTGGTTAGTGGAGTGTTTATCCTCCGGTTACTTATAAATGACTAGAACTGGAGTCGTATAGATGTACGTACTTCCTCACTTCCTCGATCAACCGCTCTTCGTGCTGCTCCATCTTCGCTCGTGTTTTTAAAAATGGCGGTCGTGAAAACAAACCAAACCGGGAAAGCGGAAGTGCGTGTACAGCGGATGTAGAGTGGACCAATCAGAGCCCTCTTGTCTGCGAGGCTTCTGCGGTGGTCACAATTTTTGGGAGGTGCGCGCAGAGCGTCTGCGAAGGGGGGGCTACGCAGACGCCATCTGCGAGGACTGCGTTGTCAGCATAAATTGGCCTTCAGATGTGTATAATTCCGGTATTGCCTTCTCTGTAAAACGTCTGCGAACAAGCAACTCATATTTGGGATCGAGTGTGTTTAGTAATTTTTGGAAGCATGGTTTTTCCACTATACTAATTGGGATCATGTCTTCGGCAATGAAGTTAGTGATCGCATCCGTTATAGCTCTCCATCTCTGACTCGTTTTCTCATATGGGGTGGCTTTGGAGAACGAGGCCGCTATGGTCATTTGTTTAGCTCGTGGGCAAGTAGTTCGGAGTTTAAGAGACTCTTCATACTGTACCGGGTGAGTTTTCAGGTGATGGAACATATTTATAGTGCTGCTGCCTTTCGTGATGACAGTTTTTTTGCACATTTTACAAATTGGCATTTGCTGTTGCACGTCCTCCTCGCGATATCCAAAAAAATGCCAGATGACTGACCCCTTACTAGTTCTTTTAGGAACTAATTCGTCCGCTTCCATTTTTAATTTGTCGCTGAAATTGACAGAGCTTACACGGTAGCCTATGCAACACCAGCGATTGTACGAACTGAGTCAGCGCTGTAAACCAAAACTAGAAAATCTTCCCACAAGTTCCTTTCAGCACCTAGATGTCGCCCGGGATTGGTTGGCAAGTGTGTAACGTTATTGTTTTTTTTACCCTTAGGCAGCCTCTCACGTTACTGCCTGAGGGACAGGGAAAAAACCACCAGAAAAAGTTTTAAACAAATGCAACAAACATGAAACAAACGCAAGTCGGCAGATAACCATAAAATACTCGATAGTTACGATATAATAATTTTATGTATCTCACACAGACTTTTTGGAGATATATCGAGTATATTTGATATATCGCACAGACCTAGGGTAGCAGCTTAAGCAGAGCTGCCCAGACCTCCCTCTCCCCGGCCACCCCCACCAGTTCTTCCGGGGGAATACCGAGGCATTCCCAGGCCAGCCGAGAGATGTAATCTCTCCAGCGTGTCCTGGGTTTGCCCCGGGGTCTCCTCCCGGTGGGGCATGCCCAGACAGCCTCCCTTGGGAGATGTCCAGGGGGCATCCTAACAAGGTGCCCGAACCACCTCAACTGACTCCTTTCGATGTGGAGGAGCTGCGGTTCTACTCTGAGCCTTCCCCCCCATCTCTAAGGGAGAGCCCAGCCACCCTGCAGAGAAAACTCATTTCAACCACTTGTATCCGCGATCTCATTCTTTCGGTCACCACCCATAACTCGTGACCATAGGTGAGGGTGGGAACATAGCTGGACCAGTAAGTTGAGAGCTTTGCCTTTTGGTTCAGCTCTCTCCACCACAACAGACCGGTTTAGCATCCGCAACGCCAGTTTTGTCAGCCAGGGATCAGTACACCAGAGCCTCTGGCTTTGGCTGCCACCCGATCCACAATGCACCAGACCCTTACGGCCCCTCCTGTGGGTGATGGGTCCACATGAGGGTGGTTCCTTCTCGCTCATTTGGGCTGGGCCTGGCCGGGTCCCACAGACATAGGCCCTGCCGCCAGGCGCTCACCGACGAGCCCCTCTCCCAAGCCTGGCTCCAGGGTGAGACCCTGGTATCCCTGGTCTGGGCGAGGGCACTCAGATCCTTGTTCTTTTCCTCATAAGGGTCTTCAGAACCACTCTTGGTCTGACCTCTCATCTAGGACCCGTTTGCCTTGGGAGACCCTATCAGGGGCAAATGTCCCCAACAACATAGCTCCTAGAATCACTGAGGCACTCAAACCCCTCCACCCCATTAAGGTGGCAATTCAAGGAGGGGTTATTTAATACCATCCAAGGTCAATTTCATATTTTTATGAAAACTTTTCCAAAGACATGGTAAAAAAAAAAAAAAAAAGACGCCCTTTCTGAAAAAATGTTAATATTTTTATGTGGTTTTTGCTCCCATGTGGTGGTGTAATTAAGACCACCGAAACCGAGACCAAGTCATGACTGAGACCAAGACAAGACTCAGACTTTGAGGGGTTGAGACCAAGTCAAGACCAAGACCAAAGCAGGGCGAAACCAAGTCAAGACCAGGACCAGACCAGTGGGTGTGAAGGGCGGGGCGGGGGAGAGGTGACAGCAGTTAACAGGAAGAAAAATTTCAAATTAGCAACAAGTCACGTTATTGGTCGCATTTGAAGCAGAAAGTTTTACATCCATTTCCAGTAATGATGTGAACAAATAAATCAGACAATGAACAGGCAATTGAGTGAAATCCCTACAGTTGTGGTCTTGAAATAAAATCCTGAGTCCTCTATGTCAGAGACCGAGACCAGACCGAGTAAAAATGCTGTCGATTCCGAGACCTTCAAAAAAATGGTCTTGAGGCCGCTCTCAAGTCCTACAGCACTAATACCATGGTAAAAAAAAAAAACATCCAGTGAAAGGGAAAACAAACAAACACATACTCTTGTTATTTTTAGAGCTTGTTATAAGCAGTTCAGGTTTGAATTTTTTGATATTTTAATAACAACTAACTTTCTGCTTAACTTAAGTTGTGATAAATGGTGAAACTTACTGTCTTTTTCTATTTTGTCTGTTAAAATGAACATATCACATGGACACGAGCGTTTTATTGGGAAATACGCCACTCGTATTTTTTCATACGGGCTCCATCCGGGACATGGAGAACCAAAACCATGACAAATCTCTAGATTATAAAATTGGTTTTGATAAATAAATTTGGCTACTTTTTGTTTGTGAACGTGTTGATATAATAAGAAAATCACATGTTGGCTTGAAGATATGAAGTTTATGTTCTTGTGTTGAAAAACTCGTATTTTTCATACGAAATTCATCGCGGATCTGAGTGACACATTTAAATAATATTGGCTGGCTTTTTTTTGTGTGTGTGTGGTATATCTGATATATTCCATTCGGCTAGCATGATCTTGAACGAGTCGAATATGAAGCAAACCTGGCAGCCATGTTCATTTACAAATCGTCACAGTCGCTCGCTAGTGCGGAAGTTTTACACCTCTGATGTGTGATGTCATGTCTTGCAATATCGTAAACCATATTCAACACTCATTCTCCATTGGGTAGAGTGACGTAATGCACGTAGGAGAAGCGACATGCTAATAATACTGCATGATATCGAACCAAATGAATGAAACCTGCGAGAAGGGAATAGAACATGTTTTTATTCCATCGAGAAAGCGTCCTGTGTACATAATAATTCCAGATATTTCGCTCTGAGGCGGCACGGTGGTGTAGTGGTTAGCGCTGTCGCCTCACAGCAAGAAGGTCCAGGTTCGAGCCCCGTGGCCGGCGAGGGCCTTTCTGTGTGGAGTTTGCATGTTCTCCCCGTGTCCGCGTGGGTTTCCTCCGGGTGCTCCGGTTTCCCCCACAGTCCAAAGACATGCAGGTTAGGTTAACTGGTGACTCTAAATTGACCGTAGGTGTGAATGTGAGTGTGAATGGTTGTCTGTGTCTATGTGTCAGCCCTGTGATGACCTGGCGACTTGTCCAGGGTGTACCCCGCCTTTCGCCCGTAGTCAGCTGGGATAGGCTCCAGCTTGCCTGCGACCCTGTAGAAGGATAAAGCGGCTAGAGATAATGAGATGAGATTTCGCTCTGATGACGTCACTCCCAGTGTTTTCCCGCTGACTGGACGTGCATTGTCAAAATGGTGAACTGGTTCAAAATTAAAATTCTTCTGATTAACTTGTGTATTTGTGTGTGGATGTGTCCATATAATATAAAGAACTTTACACGGTGGTGCGAAGATATGAAGTTTGTCTTCAAGTGGTGAATGTATAGATCATGAGTGATATATTTTCACCACTCGAAGATGTGAAGTTTATCTTTGCACAACCGTATCATGCCTGTGTTACCTTCTGGCTCTCCCCTTTTAGTTATGCTGTTATAGTTAGTTTTGCCAGAGTCCCTGCTTGTACTCAGCGCAAAATGTATACTGTTCCTACTTACTCAGGTGACATTGGGCATCCCTAACAACCTGTGTTTCCCCCCCGCCATCTGTCCCTCTGAGTTACATGTCAATCCTGAGACTGAGATGCTGACCTCTTCTGCTCCTTGGACCTGCCTGATCCATCCTGATGCCCTACGTCTGGTTGGAGTCTCATCACATCACTCCTGTAGAAGATGGCCCCATATGGACAGTCGAACGTCGCGCTTGGAAGATGCTCTGGACTCTTACAGTAATGCTTTTATGGCTGAGGACTGCAGTTGTCATGAACAGTTTTGCACTCAAGTTTCCATCAGTGAAGAGTTTCTAACGTCAAGGAAACTGACTTCATGTTAAAACTGTTAATGTTATAGTCATGTTGTCTGTTGTTGCCCAAATGAGGATGGGTTCCCTTTTGAGTCTGGTTCCTCTCGAGGTTTCTTCCTCATGTCATCTGAGGGAGTTTTTCCTTGCCACCGTCGCCACAGGCTTGCTCACTGGGGATAGATTAGGGATAAAATTAGCTCATGTTTAAAGTGCATATCACAGGTAAATTCAGGAGCAAGATCAATGTAATTCTCCTATTTTATATTAAACTTTAGTCAAATCTCATCTCATATCATCTCTAGCTGCTTTATCCTTCTACAGGGTCGCAGGCAAGCTGGAGCCTATCCCAGCTGACTACGGGCGAAAGGCGGGGTACACCCTGGACAAGTCGCCAGGTCATCACAGGGCTGACACATAGACACAGACAACCATTCACACTCACATTCACACCTACGGTCAATTTAGAGTCACCAGTTAACCTAACCTGCATGTCTTTGGACTGTGGGGGAAACCGGAGCACCCGGAGGAAACCCACGCGGACACGGGGAGAACATGCAAACTCCGCACAGAAAGGCCCTTGCCGGCCATGGGGCTCGAACCCGGACCTTCTTGCTGTGAGGCGACAGCGCTAACCACTACACCACCATGCCACCCACTTTAGTCAAATATCGGTCACATTTTGCGCAATTTTTTTTACCTTGCGCAATACCAGAAAAATTCAGTTGAAATCGAGCCATTTGAGGCGAATTGGTCCGCCTCTGAAAAAACTTGGCATTTGGATTTCCCGGGAAACATTGATTTTTGTGACGTCGCGTGCGGGACGCCTCCTTCTGAATCCTACGTCAGCACTGGTTTGTTTATGAGAAAACGACCTGGTGGTTTTCTGCAAATTTCTTCAACGTTATCGCGTAATTATTAAAATGGTTAACAGATGTATCGTAGGAGGGTGTAGCAACACCAATCTTGATGGGATTAGTACTCATCGTTTCCCACATTGCGCTCAGGTGACAATTCCATATTTCAATGCAGAACTGCTAGCTGCTAAACTTGGTCTACACAGGCTGTGCACTGAAACCGTGCAAAGCTCGCGCAGCCTGCTGGCGCTTCCGCAGGTGACGTCACGAATCTGGCTCCAGACTCCCTTGGGATTTTTCCAGACGCGTTTTGTTGTTTTATTTTTTTCTGCTGTAGACAGACGACCTTGTGCAAAATACCCTTTCTGGATGAGTGTGTAAAGGGACATTCTTTCATATAAAAAAAAAAAAACGAATTTGGTCCAGGATATGCACTTTAAAGTCATTCAAATTCCGTAAAGCTGCTTTGCGACAATGTTTATTGTTAAAAGCAGTATAGAAATAAACTTGGCTTGGCTTAACTTGACTAATATCCTCTCTCTCTCTCTCTCTCTCTATGCATACCGTATGTGTGTAACTGCTGGATTGAATACAGTGAGCTGACAGATTATTAGGTACACCTTTGTTACTGAGTATATGTAATGGTGGCGTGTTATTTAATTAATCGTTGAATTAAACAAGATTAAATTCAAACAATGTTTTAGATCTTATCAGACCAAGGATGCGTTATCCTAATGAGCTTCATGGGCAGCTGCCCAGGGCCTCGGCCACTAGGGGGCCTCGGAGGTAGCGAGATCGGAAAATATGAAACGATATTTTCAGAACTTTTGATCATATTGATAACATTTTTGATGCATTTCGCCACCCGTAAGGAAGCCCACCTTGTCCCATCGCATAAATCACCCGTCATTGTCAGTATGATCACTGTCCACCATGTCTTCACACGCTACGCCAGCTTGAGTTCAATGATTTAATTAATGACTTCGCTTTCCAGAAAAGCGCCCTTGTAAGCTGACCCATGGCTGTCAAACTGAATGCGCAAAGCTGTGTGCCACTGCTGTTTGGGACATTACGTGTGTGAAAGGATTAAATGTTTCACAGCCTAACATTTTGAGATTTATTTCTGAGAAGCAAGACATTTTTCTTTCTTTGTTATCGCTCTGTTTTCACAAGTTAAAAGTCGCCTGGATTCCAAAATGAAAATGAACGGTTATATACCAAATGAATGTTCTTGTTCTGAATACTAAAGAAACTGTTGTAGGCCGAGGTTATGTTCTTGACATGTTGTTCATTGACTCACTCATTCACAGGCTTGTTGAGGCTAAACTTTAGTTAACCAGACTTGTTAACCGTGATGTCTGATGGATTTTTTCCATCATGCAATTGCCTATTTCACCATTGCTTTTTCTCGATTAAACAGGTGTTGATGGATATAAAGTGTTATCGTTCAATAGTATTTCTAATTGTGCCACTGTCATTATTTAAGTTTCTGGGCGATTCTATAATTTGGGGTACATTCCATGTCCGCTGATGTTTACTGATGTTACTGACTATTAAAAATCTTTTTTTTCTCTGGAATTTCACATTTTAAGCATGTATACACATCATGCAATATAACTATAAAAACATTGAACATATTTTTTGATTATTAGTAATTAAAATCTATCATGATATTCTTAGAGTTTTCATTTTTTCCATGTCCGATTTCCTGTTTCACTATTTTGTGTTCAAAATAAAGCATTAAAAAACATCAAAGTCAATAATATTATTTTATAATGTTCTTAAGGGTGTAAGTACTAGGAGAAAATAATAATTTCATATTACATTTTAACATCTTAATACTTAAAATATTAATTTTACTGCTGTCCGCAAAATTTATGTCAACTAAGTTACTAACAAGACTCCCTCGCTGAAACCCAAAAATGGTTTGCTCCAACACCATGTGACCAGCCCTGTGTGGTGACGCCTTCCTCTCTGGCGGGCATTTTGAATGCATCATGGTGAGTCTCCTCTAATTTTCTTCAATATTTGATCTAAAATTACATATGGTCTGGGAGTATATTAATTAAGCGTCAACTAAGTTACTCATATAATCATGGGTTTTGATGTTTCAATATTTTAATTAACTTACCTGATTAAAAAAAGCTGTTAACCTCTTTAAGAAAATGCCATGTGCTTAGCAATGCTACATTAGCTAAGGAAGTTATGAGACAAAACATGGAAATTGTCAACTAAGTTACCCAGACTGGGTAACTTAGGTGGGGTTTACATTAGACCGTATCAGCGGATCATCAGATTAACGTTTTTAAAACGATTAGCGTGCACACAGCAACACCAATACACAATTCGCGTGCACATAGCAACGCCAATACACGGATACGCTCGGCTCCGCAGGCATCCTGCGCTCCAAATCACTCCGCCCTGAACAGCGAGTGCCCTCTGGAGGGTGCGCACTCCGGCCCTGCGCAGCTCACAGAGCGCGCGAGTGAAGTGCACGAGCCACGATTCGGGACTGAGCCGCTGTGTGTGTGATCCCAGCGCATATCACTTACTACTTGCAAGTGGAAGGATGGCAAGCCTAAAGACAATCATAACTACACAATGGGCAGTATTTGCATCAGTATTTGCAGTATTTTCATACTTTTATACTCTTTAATGAAAGGTGATACAAGGCGGAAGTCCGCGCCGTTTTTCAGCAGTCGCGTCACATGACCAACGCCAGCGAATCAGGAAGGTGGATGTCACAGTGACGTTGTCCAATGACGACGCCAGCTAGAGCTCAGCACAGCGTATCCGCGTATTCTCAATGTTTACACAGCACCGGACCAGACACGATCTACAGTGGTGCTTGAAAGTTTGTGAACCCTTTAGAATTTTCTCTATTTCTGCATAAATATGACCTAAAACATCATCAGATTTTCACACAAGTCCTAAAAGTAGATAAAGAGAACCCAGTTAAACAAACAAGACAAAAATATTATACTTGGTATTTTATTAATTGAGGAAAATGATCCAATATTACATATCTGTGAGTGGCAAAAGTATGTGAACCTCTAGGATTAGCAGTTAATTTGAAGGTGAAATTAGAGTCAAGTGTTTTCACTCAGTGGGATGACAATCAGGTGTGAGTGGGCACCCTGTTTTATTTAAAGAACAAGGATCTATCAAAGTCTGATCTTCACAACACATGTTTGTGGAAGTGTATCATGGCACGAACAAAGGAGATTTCTGAGGACCTCAGAAAAAGCGTTGTTGATGCTCATCAGGCTGGAAAAGGTTACAAAACCACCTCTAAAGAGTTTGGACTCCACCAATCCACAGTCAGACAGATTGTGTACAAATGGAGGAAATTCAAGACCATTGTTACCCTCCCCAGGAGTGGTCAACCAACAAAGATCACTTCAAGAACAAGGTGTGTCATAGTCGGTGAGGTCACAAGGACCCCAGGGTAACTTCTAAGCAACTGAAGGCCTCTCTCACATTGACTAATGTTAATGTTCACGAGTCCACCATCAGGAGAACACTGAACAGCAATGGTATGCATGGCAGGGTTGCAAGGAGAAAGCCACTGCTCCCCAAAAAGAACATTGCTGCTCATCTGCAGTTTGCTGAAGATCACGTGGACAAGCCAGAAGGCTATTGGAAAAATGTTTTGTGGACGGATGAGACCAAAATAGAACTTTTTGGTTTAAATGAGAAGCGCTATGTTTGGAGAAAGGAAAACACTGCATTCCAGCATAAGAACCTTATCCCATTGGTGAAACATGGTGGTGGTAGTATCATGGTTTGGGCCTGTTTTGCTGCATCTGGGCCAGGACGGCTTGCCATCATTGATGGAACAATGAATTCTGAATTATACCAGCGAATTCTAAAGGAAAATGTCAGGACATCTGTCCATGAACTGAATCTCAAGAGAAGGTGGGTCATGCAGCAAGACAACGACCCTAAGCACACAAGTCGTTCTACCAAAGAATGGTTAAAAAAAGAATAAAGTTAATGCTTTGGAATGGCCAAGTCAAAGTCCTGACCCCAATCCAATCGAAATGTTGTGGAAGGACCTGAAGCGAGCAGTTCATGTGAGGAAACCCACCAACAACCCAGAGTTGAAGCTGTTCTGTACGGAGGAATGGGCTGAAATTCCTCCAAGCCGGTGTGCAGGACTGATCAACAGTTACCGGAAACGTTTAGTTGCAGTTATTGCTGCACAAGGGAGTCACACCAGATACTGAAAGCAAAGGTTCACATACTTTTGCCACTCACAGATATGCAATATTGGATCATTTTCCTCAATAAATAAATAACCAAGTATAATATTTTTGTCTCATTTGTTTAACTGGGTTCTCTTTATCTACTTTTAGGACTTGTGTGAAAATCTGATGATGTTTTAGGTCATATTTATGCAGAAATAGAGAAAATTCTAAAAGGTTCACAAACTTTCAAGCACCACTGTAGATTGAATACGTGGACCCTGGCGGATTCCCGTTTCCCGGCGTTTTAATGTAAACGGACAGTGCATCCGCGAAGAAAACGAGACAGATACGGTCTAATGTAAACTTGGCCTTAGTTGACAGGCAACTCCAGTGCTCTCTGACATCAGTAATTTTCACTACATCATTGTCATTATCAGTCTGCCTATCTCAATGAATACTGTAGTTAATAGAGTGCATCTTACTTTTTCACTATACAAGTTAATTTAGTATTTTAAAATCTATTTTAAATAGGTGTCAGCAGCTGAGAAACAGCGCAAATACAGGGCTCGAAGAGATATTTTACTGTAACTGAGTTACAGGGTTACTGTTGCTTATTTCCTTGTCACTGTTTTATCCATCACCTTGCCTATGAATTTACTTAAATGATCTTTCATTAAATTTCATACTACCTTAAAATAACACGGTACTGGTTGTTTAATGTGTCCTGTCAACTAAGTTACTTGTGTCAACCGCATTACCTCCATCGTCAACTAAGTTACACTTACATTTGTCAAGTTAAAAGAATGAAAATGAGGTCTATAACATAACTTGATGATTGGTATAGATGTGACCAGTTGTGAACTTTGGCAGCCTTTTCTTTAAATTGTGAAAATGACTGGTATGGCATTTTTGTAAATGAAAAAATCATGGTCCTAATAACAGTTGTAGTCGAATTACTTACATACTGGGGGAAATTTTAATGAATAAAATATATATATATTTTTTAAATATTGTATATCTGGCAGAAAAGACTAAATATGTCTTCAAATCTAATTTTACTTTCCGCCAAATGATTGAAATCATATCAGTTTGTCCGTAACTTAGTTGACAAGCTTGGAAGGAAAAACGGTTAATGATTAAGCTTTGCAACAACTGGATATGTTACCCTGAAGGATTATGCTAACTTGTAAGACTGCTTGATTCACTGAAAAACAATGTTTTTTAATTTTTTTCTTACGGCGAAATGTACCCCAAATTATAGAATCACCCTTCTGTGTCTAGTTAGACAGGCACGTCTGAGGGGGTGAATTTGCTGAGCGCAGTTGACAACAGGCGGGGGTGGGGCCTCGGGGGGGTGTCTGCCCAGGGCCTCGGCAAGGGTTAACGCGGCCCTGTATCAGACCCCTGAGCATGCAATTATTAAACCGTTAAAATATTACTGCAGAATTATGTATTTTTCAAAACACTCAGAGATTAACTTTATATCTTCAATATCTTTTTTTGCTGATATAAAAAGACGACAAAAATGATTAAGTTTTAGCCCCTGTGAGACATTTTTTGTCCCTCTGACTGTAAAGCTGTCCATCTGCTGCTGTAATCATAAAGACCTCTCAGGACTTTTCCTCAGTCTGAGTAGCGTGACCAGACTGAGTTGCGTGTCCCCAGTCCCGACAAAGGTCCGTCGGGACGCTGAAATGTCCTGGTTTACACCCAACACTAACAAACTGTCCCGGTTACAGCGATCATATATAGCCAACGAGATGTCAATAAAGCTTCTAGCAACTCAGCATCAATGTGCGCGTGTGCGCAGTCAACCTTACAATGTATCTATTTGTACAATGTTACAATATAGAGGCCGCGTTATAACGGGGTTTTTTCGCTAGCGGTTGTCAACTACTACGTGACAATGCCGAACGGATGAGCGCTGGGCGGAGATGTTCGCGCACTTCAAGAGTAGGGAGATTCCTTACAGCAATGTCAGCCAGCTTTGCCATGTGCCTACCTGGCACCAATGCTCCAGTTGAGCAAATAGTTTCACTCATGAGCAACACCTGGACTTGCGAGAGGAATCGCATGACCGCGCCTACTCTCGAAGCCTTGCTCATTACCCGGGTCAATTTCGACGATACTTGCTTGCAGTTTCACAGCAGGCTCTCGGGCAATAAAGCGCTACTGGAGCAAATTCACTCATCATGTAAATATATGCAATAAAATGGCATCTTCTTTAGGGTGGGCGGCTGTGTTTCTGAAACATTTTTTGTTGTCTTTCATCTGTCTTTAATCTGTATCACAGATTGTCTTGACTTGTTTGATGCTGTTGTCAACTCAGGAAACTGTGGTTGGTAGAAGAGAGCAACTGGACTTGCTTGAAAAATCTTGAAGACGTTTCGCCTCTCATCTGAAAGGCATCCTCAGTTCTGTCTGACTAACAGGGAGTATCAAGTATTTATCCTCTCATGGATCATCATAGAATCCGAATCAGAATGCTGATGGCTGCATTGTAGGTGGCTGATAAAAGATGTCTTAGACCCCCACCTCTGTTCAGTGATGGTCGTTCCAGGTTGACAAAAATGAACGAACCTCTCTGGCTAAGATGTCTGCCAGTTTTCTGGAAGTCCTCTCATACTCCCGCACCAGTCTTTCAGATGAGAGGCAAAACATCTTCAAGATTTTTCAAGCAAGTCCAGTTGCTCTCTTCTACCAACCACAGATTACTATGTACCTGGATGACTGAGTATCTTCACAGATATGTTTCTACGCACTTTGGGATGAGATCCCTTCGACTGGTGCGGGAGTATGAGAGGACTTCCAGAAAACTGGCAGACATCTTAGCCAGAGAGGATCGTTCATTTTTGTCAACCTGGAACGACCATCACTGAACAGAGGTGGGTGTCTAATGGCGTATTCACACCTACGTTGTTTGGTCCGGACCAAACGAACCAAATTTCCCTTGGTCCGGACCTTTTGGGTTGGTCTGAATACAAACCACCGAACTCTGGTCCGGACCAAACAAGCGGACCGAGACCGAGCTGCAAGGTCGGACTCGGTCCGGACCAAAGGAACCCTGGTGCGGACCTTTTGGAGGTGTGAAAGCAGACCGGACCTAATGCGACAGTTTTGCTTTTTTGTACCTCGGGAGCTTCCGTTGTTTGTCGAGCATTATGGGAAACAGAGTCTTGACACTCCACCGCAAAGTGCAAACACTGTTTCGGTTGTCAAGGGAACCTTACAACAGTCGTTCAGTCATTCAGACCAGTGGTAGGCTAGACTACAGAGTACAAAAAATGAGTAGGGGGCAAACGTGGGCCGAGGAAGAAACGCGTACCCTTGTGGATATATGGGCAGATGTCCACATATCTGAGCTTTCGGAGAGAACACACAAAAATGCCGACGTGTTTGCTGTATTCAGTGAGAAAATGAAGGAGAAGGGGTTCACGCGCTCCCCAGAACAATATCGGCTAAAAGTGAAGAAACTCCGTCAGACCTACATTAAAATCAGGGACATTCTTTCAAAAAGTGGCGGTACTAGCGACTTACTAGCGACACCACATAGAGACACCCCCGGGGGTGGTAGTGCGCAGCCGTCCTTATAGATTACCCGAACACAAAAAAAAGGTGGTTCGGGAAGAACTTCAGGCCATGCTCGAAATGGGCATCGTCAAGGAGTCCCACAGTGACTGGAGCAGCCCGGTGGTCTTGGTTCCCAAGGCCGACGGCTCGGTCCGGTTCTGTGTGGACTATAGAAAAGTCAACGCGGTGTCTAAATTCGACGCGTACCCAATGCCTCGTATTGATGAGCTGCTCGATCGACTAGGCACGGCTCGCTTTTACTCGACACTGGATTTGACGAAGGGATATTGGCAGATCCCCTTGACTCCATTATCCTGGGAAAAAATGGCCTTTTCCACACCGTTCGGCTTACACCAGTTCGTCACACTTCCGTTTGGGCTGTTTGGGGCGCCCGCTACGTTTCAGCGGCTGATGGACCGGGTCCTCCGGCCCCACGCCACCTACGCAGCCGCTTACCTAGACGACATCATTATTTATAGTAATGACTGGCAGCGGCACCTGCAACACCTGAGGGCCGTCCTTAGGTCGCTGAGGCGGGCGGGTCTCACTGCCAACCCGAAGAAGTGTGCGATTGGGCGGGTGGAAGTACGGTATCTGGGCTTCCACTTGGGTAACGGGCAGGTGCGTCCCCAAATTAATAAGACAGCAGCGATTGTGGCCTGCCCGAGGCCCAAGACCAAAAAGGGGGTGAGACAGTTCCTGGGGCTGGCTGGCTATTATCGTAGGTTTATACCTAATTATTCGGACGTCACCAGCCCGCTGACTGACCTCACTAAAAAGGGGGCGCCAGATCCGGTCCAGTGGAGGAACAGTGCCAGCGGGCTTTCTCTGAGGTAAAGGCTGCACTGTGTGGGGGGCCACTTTTGCACTCCCCTGACTTCTCTCTCCCTTTTTTGTTACAGACGGATGCGTCGGACAGAGGGCTGGGAGCCGTTTTGTCCCAGCGGGTGGAGGGAGAGGATCGCCCTGTCCTATACATCAGCCGAAAGCTGTCAGTGCGTGAGGAGCGCTACAGCACCATTGAGAAAGAGTGCCTGGCGATCAAGTGGGCGGTCCTCGCCCTCTGTTACTACCTGCTGGGGCGCTCTTTCACCCTCTGTTCGGACCATGCGCCCCTCCAGTGGCTCCACCGCATGAAGGATGCCAACGCGCGGATCACCCGTTGGTATCTGGCACTCCAACCCTTCAACTTCAAGGTGGTCCACAGGCCGGGGGCGCAGATGGTCGTGGCGGACTTCCTCTCCCGCCAAGGGGGGGGGGGGGGGGGGGGGGGGGGGAGTCGGCTGCGGGCCGGATGGGCGCCCGGCCTGAGTCGGGCGGTGGGGGTATGTGGCAGCGGGGGCGTGGTCAAGCGCCGGTCTGTGACAGGAGGGCGGAGTCGGGGAAGGTAAGTGGCAGAATCGCGACACCTGAGGGTAATTAACCTGTATTTTGTGTGTGTTTTCCCCAGTAAACCGCACCCTACTTAAGGAGGGAAAGGGAGAGCGGAAGGGAGCTTCTTCCCCAGCAGAGACGACAGTGTGTGTGCGTGCGTGTCTCTGACTGTTGGTTTATATTGTGAGACTGAAAAGTTCGGCAATAAAGCCTTCTGTGAACCTTGATCTCTGTCCTGCCGTCCTCTGTGCTCCACCCACACGCTATTCTCGCTACAGGGTCATCCATAATTTACATCATTATCACGAGCGTACAAACCGTACGCGGGGGGGAGGGGGTTAATGACCAGGTGTACACTTTTTAAAAATGAAAAAATGATGATCCGTCAATCAGGGGCGTATCAAGCTTTCCAAAAGTGGGGGTGTTCTGGAATGGGGAAGCCATATCATTAGAAATCGGTTTATGGCTATATACACGCCCGGCGTGTACACTGCGATGTACTGTCAATGACCGATATGGAACTTTTTCATACCCATGGTCCATGGATGCAAATGAAAGGGAGGACAGCAGAAAGCCTATAAATCCAGTTGACTCCAGCCAAGTTCTACATTTCATGCAGAGATCTATGTTGGGTTTTGGTGTTGTTACTGCCAGGGCTATGTAATTATTCAGTAAGTGAAGGCAAAAAGTATTGAGTGATAATTCTAGGTAACAGGATACTGTTCTATAACAGAGATGTCAGTACTGCTGCCTACACTGGTACACAGTGATATAAACAAAACCAAAAACTTCACATAGCCCAAGAAATCATACACCATCATGCATAACAGTTTGGACTGGGATCGCTTTGTGTGAGCAGGAGGCATGGCTAATCAGTTCATGTTGGAGAAGCGCAGCATCCTGGAAGGACCTCTTTAGTATAGCATTCAAATAAGACGGGGCAGTTCCTGCTTTTAATGTCTTTAATTATTCAAACTCGTGTACAAAACTTGTTTGCATCATGCATTACATCAGGTTTAATGCATAAAATTTGAAAATGATGCAATAGACTACACATACAACAAACACTTAATGGCCAAATAACATTACTGTACAACAATTATTGAACATTCATTCGATTTGAAATGCCTTTAAATCTCAATTGAAAAACTCTTCTAAAAAGTGATGAGTTATACGACAAAAGAGGACAGCATTAATAGTCCTATGGAAATTAACACAATCTTTTAGGGCATGGCACCTGGGACAACTGTTTGAACGACGGCATCGCAAGCGCTTTGAGAAGGGTCTGTCTGCAGAGCCGCAGAGCCAGGCACAGTAAGCACCGCATGCGACGTCAAACCTGGAACGGTGAATCAGGAGCGGTAAAACTGGTGTTGGCTCTGCAGCTCTGCAGACAGATACTGTATTATTGAGTGCTTTCGGCACGCTACGCAAACTGGCTATTATATTCACGCAACTGCTGATTGGTCGGGTGAGAAAAACTGTTTTGAGTCCGTTGCGTGGCTGTTTTTTGTCTAACGTTATGGCAGTAGTTTACTTCCTTGTTACACATTTTATAGTAGCTGTATAATTTTCATAATGATGTCATTTTAATCTGACAAAAGTGCGGGGGATGAAATTGTGTTTCAACAAAAGTGGGGGGGATGAAACGTACGCATCCCCCGCGGGTGATACGCCCCTGCCGTCAATGTGCGAATCGGCGGCCGCCATGTTAAAAATTTCGCGCCACATCGGTGTTGCCAGCTAGCTCGACATGCTTTCTTTCTTCAATACAACAACAATGGCTGACCCAGATTTTGACCGCATTTATAAATTTGTGAAGAGCAGAAATACCGCTATTCACAAGACTCCTTCAAACGAGTACGAGCATTTATTGTTTCCTGCATACATCTGAGAAGCGGCAGGAGGCAGTTAGGGCAGGACAGGCTGCTTGGAAAGAATAAAAAACGAACGTTTCAAAGCCAAAAGGCAACAGCTCCCCTTAAAAAGACAGTCCCTAATTTTCATAAACAGACCCTCCAGGATGTTGCGATTTGCAAATTCAACCAATCCCCGCGAACTCAGGGCGGTGTTGCAATTATATCCAATCACCGCAACTTTCCCGCAAATTTGACCAATCATTGGCGTCGTCTTGAGGTGACATTGACAAACTACCTTCCACCTGTGTTATGTTTACAGTGAAGGACTGTGTGCACTTTACATTTTTTTTTTTACGTAATACAAGAAATTAATGGATGCCAACATTTTTGCCAAAATGGTATTTTATTTTCCATTGTTTAGGCAGCTTCAGCATCATACTGTGAGATTCTGTTCAAATTGTTTTTTCTTCTATGAAGCCTGAGCCATTTATTTTATTAGTTTATAATTATTGTTTAATTTAGTCTTCAGGAGAGACTGCCTGCACACAGTACTAGTATTAATAGTTTTTTTTCTTACATGAAAGCTGAGGCATTTATATTATATTTTAAGGTAACTTCATGTTGTGCTGTGAGGTTCTCTGCACTTTAACTTTTGAACCAACAGGTGCATTTGGATAAGTAAAGCCTATTTTTCTGCATTTTTGTAGTCCTGGTAATCTTTTATATTGGTAAAGTTGTATATAGGACCATTTCTCAGGTGTCTTTGTTTTTTTAATCAATAGTTTTTCAGTAATAACTTAATATTTAACATATATCACTCAATTTTAATCACAAAAAGAGAAAATCGCAACAATTCCTCGCAACTTTCACTTCCTCCCGCAATGTAATCGCAACAAAAACCTAAAAAATACCGCAACTTCCATCGCAATTTTTTGGAAAACCCCCCGCAACATCACAAAAAAGGCCCGCGGAATCCTGGGGGGACTGTAAAATAAATCGCCTGCTTTCTATGAAAACTTCTGGACCCGTCTTGTGTCTTCTTTTCTTCTCTTGTGAATCTTTGTATTGTCCTGTCATCCGATTTTAATAAAAAGTAATACAAGACATGGTTTTATTTTGAATTCCTATTCCACGTAGATCCATCATTTTTTTGTCCGATAATGTACACTTTTGGGGGGAGGGAGGGGGGGTTGCTCAAAAGTCTACTCTTTGTAGACTCATGATCGAGTAGAGTGGGGTAATACGCCCCCGGCCTGTTTTACCCAAAATAACCACCAGATGGCGCAAAGTTACATTTCTATTGTTGCTATGGACTGGCTTGACAACGGGGATATACAAATATCCACTGTGGATCGCATATCAGCAACGCAGTGGAGAGAAATCAAATTTCATGGTAAGCGATATAATTTTCAGATATCAGTAAAACTTTATTTAGATAGCTGCTATTTCGTCAGATATCACAGCTGTGTATGTGGTATGAGTAGACAAGTCAGTACGTTAAAAAAAAATACATTAGGTATAAAAAGTTGAATCACATTTTGAAAGTAAGACCCTTTTTTGTAAAAGTGTAGTCTGTGGGGTAAAACGCCCCCTTAATGGCGGGGTAAATGGCCCCCAGGGGGCATCGTTTCCTTTTATCATAATTACTGTATTTATAATATGTTAATGTAATGAATTCATTGATTCAATTAGCATTATTTATTGATGCACTTGTTCTTTGTTAATTCATGTTCAATCCACACAAAATTATATTGAAATTAAAATGCGAAATATAATAAAATAATGCATCTATTCATTAATTCAGGGATATTTTCTTGTTTGTTTCACATTATAGGCTTAAGTAAACACTTATTGCCCCACCTCAGGGGGCCTTTTACCCCACTGGGGGGGTAAAAGGCCCCCTTGGCACAATGCTTGTTTTTGTTAAAAAAATTAAGTATTAAAGTGCCATTCCACCATTGGATGTATTCTTTGGCATAAAATACAATATATTTTATGACAACATGACTAGACAGAGAAATCTTTTAGCTTCAAAATGATATATCAAACATCATTTTTTGACAACGACAAGTATATTAATTTTGCGACCAAAGTCACCTACCCTTTTAATTTCTGCGCGGTAGTGAAACGTGATGTCATCGGCAGGTTCCCCTTCTTGTGTACCACGTGTCGGTCTATTTTTAGACCAGGAAACCCCCAAAGTGAGAGAGTCATTTCTCCTCGTATATGGGGGCCAAAAAAATTGCGAAAAATTTTGAGTTAATCTTTCAGTTAGCTAGATTTATTGGTATTAGCTAGATTTATTGGTATTATTTTTATCGCGTTCTATCCGCCATTGCTGATAATATGTGCCACGTCACACATCACGTGGTACACAAGAAGGGGAACCTGCCGATGACATCACGCGCGGAAATTAAAAGGGTAGGTGACTTTGGTCGCAAAATTAATATACTTGTCCTTGTCAAAAAATTATGTTTGATATATCATTTTGAAGCTAAAAGATTTCTCTATCTAGTGATACCGTTTATATATGTTGTCAAAATATATTGTATTTTATGCCAAAGAATACATCCAATGGTGGAATGGCACTTTAAGGGGGTCTTTTTCCCCCACTCTACTCTAATGATGAAAATTATGGATGACCCCTAAGTTTTAGGGACTCCCTAAAGTGAATGACGCATGAAATGGAATGACAGCTAGTGATTTGAACAATAAATGGTCCCTTGTCATTCAGATTCTTATAAATGGAATAACGATTGAAATGTAGGTGGAATGACATGCTTTCAGCTCATGAAATGGAATGACATTGTTTCTAAGTGGAATGACATACTTTTAGGTTATGTTATCAGTGATATCACCTTTTACAAATGGAATGACAGCATTTCCAGGTGGAATGACATACTTTAAGCTAATGTTATCAGTGATATCCCCTTTTACAAATGGAATGACACTGTTTTTAGGTGGAATGACATACTTTGAATGTTTAAGCAATGTTATCAGTGATATCACCTATAACCTAACCCTAACCCTAGAAACAATGTCATTCCATTTGTTAATTTGATATCACTGATAACATTGCCTCAAAGTATGTCATTCCACCTAGAAACCTTATCATTCCATTTGTAAAAGGTGATATCACTGACAACATTAGCTCAAAGTAAGTCAATACATATAGAAACCCTGTCATTCCATTTGTCTCATCTCATCTCATTATCTCTAGCCGCTTTATCCTTCTACAGGGTCGCAGGCAAGCTGGAGCCTATCCCAGCTGACTACGGGCGAAAGGCGGGGTACACCCTGGACAAGTCGCCAGGTCATCACAGGGCTGACACATAGACACAGATAACCATTCACACTCACATTCGCACCTACGGTCAATTTAGAGTCACCAGTTAACCTAACCTGCATGTCTTTGGACTGTGGGGGAAACCGGAGCACCCGGAGGAAACCCACGCGGACACAGGGAGAACATGCAAACTCCGCACAGAAAGGCCCTCGCCGGCTACGGGACTCGAACCCAGGACCTTCTTGCTGTGAGGCGACAGCGCTAACCACTACACCACCGTGCCGCCTCATTCCATTTGTAAAAGCTGATATCCCACCAAGCACCCACTAATCTTATCCTAGGGAGGTCTAAAACTAAAGATTTCGATCGTTATTCCATTTGTAAGAATCTGAATGACAAGGGACCATTTATTGTTCAAATTTACTACCTGTCATTCCATTTCATGCGTCATTCACTTTTAAGTTTTAGCCCCTGTGAGACATTTTTGTCCCTCTGACTTTAAAGCTGTCCATCTGCTGCTGTAATCATAAAGACCTCTCAGGACTCGTCCTCAGTCTGAGTACTGTCTGTCTGTCTGTCCTCTTCTCATCTCATCTCATTATCTCTAGCCGCTTTATCCTTCTACAGGGTCGCAGGCAAGCTGGAGCCTATCCCAGCTGACTACGGGCGAAAGGCGGGGTACACCCTGGACAAGTCGCCAGGTCATCACAGGGCTGACACATAGACACAGACAACCATTCACACTCACATCTACGGTCAATTTAGAGTCACCAGTTAACCTAACCTGCATGTCTTTGGACTGTGGGGGAAACCGGAGCACCCGGAGGAAACCCACGCGGACACGGGGAGAACATGCACACTCCACACAGAAAGGCCCTCGCCGGCCACGGGGCTCGAACCCAGGACCTTCTTGCTGTGAGGCGACAGCGCTAACCACTACACCACCGTGCCGCCCTCTGTCCTCTTCTACACCTGGATATTGTAAAGGTTCAGAGTTACTCTCCATTTTGAGTCTCTTCCTCATGCTGTCTCTCTCAGAGAATCATTCCCAGAAGTCCAGTCTCCTCTGACATGTTCTTTAGAGACTGACATCATGTATACCTGCTTTGAAATTGTACAGTAACAGTGTATATTATTTAAAAAAATAAGTCTTATACAAATACAACTGAACTGAAATTAAAAAAAAAAGCTGTGGGTTTAGTTAGAGACTCACACACAGTGATATTGAGGCGCCGGCTCCCATTTTAATCTCAGCTCCGCTCCACTCCACTGCCTCTTCAACATCAGGGCTTTTAGCTAACCAGCTAGCAACACCGTCTTCACAGCTCCACCAAACCGGAAACGCATTACAGCGCGTGCATGTTTTCAAACTGTGAACTCCGCTGTCAGCATCTTGGACAGAGCGCTCTTCTTTCCGGCACTATTGCCGTTGTCATGGTTACAGGTGCGCCGCTTGGATACACTTCCGGGAAGGTTTCAAAATGGCGGTCAATCCAAGATAAGCTTCACTTCCTGTCTGTAGCACCAATAACAGCGCGGCGGCTACAATTATCGATCTTTTAGCCGTTGCAAAAGTAGAAAAGACTTTCAGTATGTAAATTGTGTATGAATAATTACTCAAACTTCCACTGAAGAAAAAAACAGTTGATTCCTGATTACTTAGCGTATCTGATCACGTGACACCGTTCCACAATTATCGACATCCAGATGATTTTTTTTTTTAAATCATCGGTATGTGGTGCTAAGTTGGTCCAGGTTCGAGGGCCTTTCTGTGCGGAGTTTGCATGTTCTCCCCGTGTCCGCGTGGGTTTCCTCCGGGTGCTCCGGTTTCCCCCACAGTCCAAAGACATGCAGGTTAGGTTAACTGGTGACTCTAAATTGAGCGTAGGTGTGAATGTGAGTGTGAATGGTTGTGTGTGTCTATGTGTCAGCCCTGTGATGACCTGGCAACTTGTCCAGGGTGTACCCCGCCTTTCGCCCGTAGTTAGCTGGGATAGGCTCCAGCTTGCCTGCGACCCTGTACAGGATAAAGCGGCTAGAGATAATGAGATGAGATGAGATATCGATGTCGGGAAGCGGCACGGTGGTGTAGTGGTTAGCACTGTCGCCTCACAAGAAGAAGATCCGGGTTTGAGCCCCATGGCCAGCGAGGGCCTTTCTGTGCGGAGTTTGCATGTTCTCTCCGTGTCCACGTGGGTTTCCTCCGGGTGCTCCGGTTTCCCCCACAGTCCAAAGACATGCAGGTTAGGTTAACTGGTGACTCTAAATTGAGCGTAGGTGTGAATGTGAGTGTGAATGGTTGTCTGTGTCTATGTGTCAGCCCTGTGATGACCCAGCGACTTGTCCAGGGTGTACCCCGCCTTTCGCCTGTAGTCAGCTGGGATAGGCTCCAGCTTGCCTGCGACCCTGTAGAACAGGATAAGCAGCTACAGATGATGGATGGATATCGATGTCGGTGTTGACGTAAATGAAGAAGTAATTCTAATGCTTGATAATGTTTAACCGGTGTGAGAAAATCTTTTTATTCCACTTTCTACCAAGTATTTTCCTAGATCACATTTTGTTAATCATTCGTTGTCATTTACCAGTAAATGTCAGACAATTGAAATTGTATCCACATGAAAGTCCAGGTCAAAGGTCGCATGTCATTCCTCCAACCAAAATATAAAATGTCTTCTGATATTGTAATACGTGGTAGATATTTACAACAAACTGCAAAATAATATTTCCTGAATGAAATACAAAAATCTGAATATTTCAAGCATGTAATTTTTTTTTTATATGCTAGGAATTTATTCTGGTCTAATTCTATTTATCGCAATAGGATTCCAAATATTCTATAAACATTCCATTCTGTTCTGAATCAGAAAAAAATATTATAAATCACAGCACTTTAAAAAAAAAAAAAAATTTAAGTACTTCATCTACTTCAACAATGTTACACAAAGATCTGTCCATAACAGTTGTAAATGTCACTTAATTCCACAGGGTGTTGATAATGGTGGACACCAGTGAAAGTGATCGCTATTATCGACACCTCACACACGTGACTTCTCAAACGCGCGTTTAGATCCAAAATGGTGGCTGTCGAATGAAAGCGTAAGAAACAAAATAGGTTTTGATGAAGAGATCATGAAATATCAGTGAATTTGATCAGTAAAAACATGTCTATGATCTTTCCACCATGCTTACCTGTGATAACATACGGATTTTCCTCAAATTGCTGATCGTGCTTAAAAAAAACAAAACAAAACATTTAATTTCAAGTAATGAGCTGTGTCATCAGACGACAAGATCAAAGGGCAAGGGGGAGTCTTCCGGTTGATTGATTAACCAATAATAACTGCTGGAACTGAAACTCACCTTTGTAAAAAAATGTTTTTTAATTGGTAAATCTGAAAAGTTGTCGATAATTGTAGCCGCCGCTTTTTTAATAATAATAAAAAAATTTTATTCATCCATTCGGGTGGCACGGTGGTGTAGTGGTTAGCGCTGTCGCCTCACAGCAAGAAGGTCCGGGTTCGAGCCCCGTGGCCGGCGAGGGCCTTTCTGTGTGGAGTTTGCATGTTCTCCCCGTGTCCGCGTGGGTTTCCTCCGGGTGCTCCGGTTTCCCCCACAGTCCAAAGACATGCAGGTTAGGTTAACTGGTGACTCTAAATTGAGCGTAGGTGTGAATGTGAGTGTGAATGGTTGTCTGTGTCTATGTGTCAGCCCTGTGATGACCTGGCGACTTGTCCAGGGTGTACCCCGCCTTTCGCCCGTAGTCAGCTGGGATAGGCTCCAGCTTGCCTGCGACCCTGTAGAACAGGATAAAGCAGCTAGAGATAATGAGATGAGATGAGATTCATCCACTCACTAAGTATTTCCATTAACACTTGGTACTGTGTAAATATGGTGCAAAAGTTTGTACCCCCATTGTCCTTTGGTGAGTTGGGAGTATAAAGAAATAAGTCTTCAAAATATAAAACATTTCAGCAGACACACACAAAAAAACACACTGTTGTGGATAGTTAAGAAGATTTAGTGAAAACTTTCAGAAAACACAAAAACGAATGTTAAAGGACATTATCAACTCTAGAAACCATCATTCAAAAATGGATACTTACATGAAATAATATCTTCTAAAAGGTTTCAAACTGTTTACAATAATTCATTCTGTGAATTGTGAATGCGTGCTTTTTTTTTAACATTCATTCAATCTTAAGTATGAACTTGATCCCGGTTCGTGTTGCATTGGATCCGGAGCCGATCCCAGGAACACTTGGCACAAGTTGGGAATACACCCTGGAAGGTGTAGGGCACCATGTATACATTCATTCACACAATTCCGGGATCAGGTTACATGAATTCAGCCTGATCTTGACCCAATTTTATCGTAACCTGGCCCCTCTTCTCTTCACCCTGTACACCGCGGACTTCTGCTACAACTCAGAGCTGTGTCACATTCAGAAGTTTGCCGATGACACAGCCATCGTGGGGTGTATCAGGGACGACAGAGAGGAGGAGTATAGGAGCCTGGTGAGGGACTTTGCCGTTTGGTGCAACAGGAACCATCTGCAGCTCAACACCTCGAAGACCAAGGAGCTGGTCATTGACTTTGGGAGGTCCAGACAGCCTTGTAAGAGGCTGGCAACTGATGGGCCAATTGGTCTACAGGGTGAAGAAAGCCATCTTTGCTTATACTCCATAAAGTCATAAATGGAGGGAATTTTAAGGAGACGAACCTTTTAATTAGTTTTAAACACTATGAAAGTGTTGTAATGAAGTTTAGTGTTGCTTCCGGAGCCCCTCTGGGGACATTTTTTGACCAACTTCTTTTTATTAGTATGTTTCTTAAAAAATAAGAAATAAACAATACACATACACTAACATTTAAAATGGAAATAGAATAAAATGCCAGTGTTAGTTGGATAAACATTCAGACAGAAAAAAAACCTTTTAAAAATACAGTAAAAAAAAAAAAACTGCAATTTTTTTTTATCGTGACTTCAGTGACTGATTCTTTTTACATGCAGCATGAAAAAATATTATATATTCATTCTAATAGTGTTATTAAAATAAAGATACAATAAATAACATGGCCAGGGGCCAGCCTGAAAAGTCAGAGCTTTTGTCTGTACTGAATCTTATTTCTATTTATTTTATTTTTGTCATATTTGGGCTGCTTTTTGTACGTTTGGATAAATGACAGGATGCAAAACTGCCAAATTCAAATATGTCTGGTCCAAACATTCAGGCTATTTTTCATTGGAGGAGTTTTGCTCAGAACAGTTTTTCTAATCTGTTTGACTTTTTTTTTAATTATATAATATATAGTATATGTATTATACTATAATATTAGCCTATACATTATAAATTACACTAATATATTATACCATACATTATATATTTAAATAATATTGGCTGGCTTTGAGTGGTCTATCAGATATATTCCATTCAGCTAGCATGACATTGAACGAGTCGAAGGTGAGTAGCTGAATGGAATATATCTGATATACCACGAAAAAAAAAGCCAGCCATTATTATACAGACACACACTCTTCATATCAGCATTCTCAAAGGCCAACAGCAGCTTAACCGTGACACGGTGCTGTTACTGCAGCAGTTCAGTTACCTTCCAACCAATGTAGTGTTAGCGAAGGCTAATGCTAGCGCAGTCAAGCTGATTATTATTATTATTATTTTCCCTGTGTAATTTACTTAGTTACTTTTAAAATCAACATCGACTACACACAACGGAGCGACCTGGCAGCCAAAATTCTCTCAAAATCTTTCGCTTTTAATGAAGCCAACCTCACGGCCATGTTTGTTTACAAACTGTCACAGTCACTCGCTAGCAAGGACGTTTAACATCTCTGACATGTCTCTTTTCCAGTTTTTCAATGTCCGTTGATATGTTTTTCTCTTGCAAATATGCAGGAAGAATATATAATGAAGTTTTGGTAGCCTTTTGGGTATTCAACGCGTCTTCAGTTTCAGTTTATTTATGGCCCTTTTCCACTACCCTTTTTCAGCTCACTTCAGCTCGCTTCAGCTCACTTCAGCCCGACACGGCTCACGTTTCGACTACCAAAAACCAGCACGACTCAGCTCGTTTCAGCCCTGCTTAGCCCTTAAAACTCGCACCGTTTTGGAGTGGGGCTGAAGTGAGCCAAACCGTGCCGACTGAGGTTGGGGGCGTGAGCAGACACTCCCCTGTGCACTGATTGGTGAGGAGGAGTGTCCTCACATGCCCACACACGCCCCGCGAGCGCGCTGGGATCTGTAAACACCGCAAACCCGGAAGGAGAATAATTATGAATTACGAGAATTTCTGAAGCCTTATGCGCCTCGCCTCATCTATACGCTCTTGCCAGTATCTGTTGGCGTTGTCGGTGACAACAAGCCACAGCACCAAGACCAGCAACACTAACGACTCCATGTCCTCCATGTTTATTGTTTACTATCCGGGTCGTGAGACTACCGCTTAAAAGCTCACTGAATCAGTGACATACAGAGCATCGTGGACGAGTTCGCGGAGCGCAAGGCTCGTCGTATGCCCTTCAAATAATGCGCGCAGTAGGCTATTGATGTTTTATTATGAGCCATGTACAGTATGTCGCCTAATGTTTTTTTGTTTCTGAGTTACATGTTCGTTTGAAGGACTTGATGTACTAAATAACATAGTTGCACCCGGTAGTGTTGAAATTGGTAAACACCGCAGTTGCGGACATTTTGTAGCCTAAAATGATGTTATGATAAGCTTTAATAAAGGGCCCGGTCATTTGCCCCGCCCCCGGCCCGGCTCTGACTTGTTCCGCCACTGTCACTGATGTCACTGTTTGCGCTGCTTAACGACATCACGTGACGTCCACCCACTTTCGCTAACTCCACCCAATGTGTCCACCCACTTCCAGCCAGCACGGTTCAGCGCGGTTGTAGTCGAAATGCAACTCCAACAGCCCCGCTCAGCTCGACTCAGCTCGACTCGGCACGGCACGGCTCAGCCGCGTTTGTAGTGGAAAAGCGGCATTATTTAGTGTTTGATCCTAGCAGTAGCACTGGATTAGCCTTGTCTTCTCTCTTTCCCGGCGGACAAAGAAATGATTGTCCGCATGCGCAGCAGAAAAGTTGTGTCATTGGATAGTCGCATGAGCTATGACGTGTAATGTCATGTTGTCTTGACAATGTGCAATATTGTAACAATATTCCATGCTCATTCTCCATTGGCTACAGTGGCATAATACATGTAGAATAAGCGATATGATAAGACTGCATGCCATCAATAAACCCACTAGAAGAGAATAGAATACATGTTTTTATTCCATGGAAAACGTGGCCTGTATGTACAGTATAATCATTATAAATATTGCAGGTCTACACTACTAATTTAGAACCATTAATAACCCCTGCAATTGATAATTTTTTTCCATCTGAAAGGGTTTGAAGTAAAACCTTTTTAAGAAGCTGAACTATTTATCCACTGGAGCCTCAAAAACACTTTCTTTCTGGAACATTACAAACTGCACCTTTAAGGGTCTCCAAAATAAAATTTTTGTATTAGTTTTGTAATGGAAGAAAAAAAAGTCTATTTTCCTCAAGCTTTTGTTTAACAATTTAGGAGACTGTAGAAGGAAGAGTATATGAAAAATATATACCCCCCCCACACACAAAAAAAAACCTAAAGGAAAAAATCTGGCATGACAAGAAGTCAGAATTTGTAATTTTAGAATTTACAGCAAGGTGTACAAGTTTTCTGGTTATCAAAACAGGAAAATTGTACTTCGATGATACCGAGCATTTAATAAAGAATTATTTAAGATTGAAACAAATCATTTGAGAAATGAAACTGAAATTTGCCTAAACACCCAGATCATGCATCACACTCCCGAAAGAATTCTGGCCAATCCTGACCACTCCCAAAGGAATTGTGGCCAATCCCCACCACTCCCAAAATAATTCTGACCAATCCCCACTATTCCCAAAGGAATTCTGACCAATCTAGCCCACTCTGAAAGGAAATCTGACCTGTTCGATATGTTACAAAGGAATCCTGAACTGTTCTAACTGCTCCCAAAGCAATTCTGACTAATCCCGCTTGCCCCTAAATTAATTTTGACTAAATCCACATACTTCCAAAGAAAATCTGGCCAATCCCAACTACTCCCCAAAGAATTATGACCAATTCTGACTATTTCCAAAAGAATTCTGGCCAATCCCGACCAACCCTGAAGGAATTCTGGCCAATTTGGCCCACTCCAAAAGGAATTCTGACCAATCCAATATGCTCCAAAGGAATCCTGAACTATTTTGACTGCTCCCAAAGCAATTATGTCCAATACCACTTGCTGCCAAATTAATTTTGACTAATCCCACACACTTCCAAAGGAATTCTGATCCATCCTGGCAGCTCCCAAAGAAATTGAGACCAATTCTAGTCATTTCCAAAAATCAGACTAATCCTGACTACTCAAAAAAAGGAATCCTGGTCAATCCTGGGCATTGAGCAGAAACCACCAACCCTTGTAACTTTTTTTGTTGGTTCTTGCTGGATCCCAGTACCAATGCTCAATATCCAGAACCCACACAGAAAATTAGTGCTGAAAAAAAGATTTGTTTAAAAAATTTAATCAATCATCGATTATAAAATATTTAATATACCGTACAATATTCAAGATCAAACATAACTATTCAAATTTGTAAGAAATCTAGAACCACAAATGCCTAACTGGCTAGCACTTGCAACTGGTACAAAAAGAAATAAATAAATTAAAAAAAGAAAAGGGAAAAACAAAAAGAAACAGAAGTCATGAATAAAAGTAGAGGCACCTGTTATTCTGACTGAGCAGGTTAAATCAGCATTCGTATAGCAGCAGGAGGAAGATTTCTCTCATTGGTGCTTTGGTTGAGCTAATCAGTAAAGCAGATAAGACACAATCAAGGCAAAGAAAATGTGTTTCAACTTCCAGCTCATCTGTTGTGGCATTCTATAGTTTTGCAATAAAATAGAGTGGAGTATTAAAATTCAGATTCACAGTGGAAAAAGAGTAGGCTAGTCCCAAACCTATACTGTGCACTAAATAGTAAAATGGCACGTCTATAGAAATAGACCCCGAAGCCGTTTGTTTTCAGGATAATGGCTGGCTGATGAAATTATTGGCTGGCTAGCTGACTCAGCCAAAACCTTAATGGCTGCTGCAGCCACCAAAATGTTTATGGCTACAAATGGCTGATACTGGACGTCACTGTGTGGCATATATCCGGGCGAACGGATCAAACAAATGGGGGGAATAAATAGCAAATTACCACAGGTCCCCTGGTCTCTTACTTCATTGTAAATATAAATCTAGCAAGATTGTAGTTCAATGCTAATAATAAGCTAATCTGGATTGTTCGAGGAAGGCATCTAGCTATCTACTCTCACTAGCAATGACCAGTGAAGGACTGGCAGCTATCTTACTATGATGAAAGTAGAGTGGTGGAGTACTTTTTTTTTATCAATCTTGAAGTATGTGAAACAAACAAACAAACAAAAAAAAAAAAATACCTTTACACTTTCCCTCAGCAGCGGCAAAGAATGCAGCCATCTCGTCGATATCGGAGTCGATTGATGCTCTGGGTGGGTTCCCGGGTTCCCCAGTGTATCGTGGTAACGGTGTGAGGGGCGGGAAGCCAGACAGGTAGTCACAACGGCAAGCTTGTGGTGGCTCTCTGTGCTGTGATATCAGTTCTAAATCTCTACAGTGTATGCCTATACGTCTCTATTGTGTTACTACTAGTGTGTACAGTTGATCATGTTTGTGTCACTTTTCTTGTAGCTCATGATGTGGATAAACCCATTATTTGATGTACACAATTCTTAGTGGCTCAGCCAAATTTTATTAGATAGCGGCTCAAATTGGCTTACAAAATTATTGGCTGGCGGCGGCTCAAATTCCAAATGGCGGTTTTAGCGGCGCCTGGCGGTGGCTTCGGGGTCTATATAGAAACCATACTTTAGTGTTGGAATATGTGATTTGGGACATAGACTTTGCCTTTACATGATGCACTTTTTCCAAGTTTCTTTCTTTTTTTTAAAAATCACAACTGCAAAATCTGCTCCAGAGGTATGATAAGCCATTTCACTTTACCACTGTGCAGAATGTGCATGTGTGTCAGCCAACCACCAGTGTATTTACAGTCATCATTAAAAACATAAGGCAATGGGAGGTCTCGGCCCATCACCAACGTGGTCCGTCACAGTCCTTAGGCCACAGAATCCACTCCATTACATTCAGAGGGGCTTTTGAGTTCTGGGTCAAGGTCACCATCAAGGTCACCCAAAACATTCTTCTCTTTGTTGACTGGACTCCTACAGAGCAAAGCCGTTAGGAAGGGAACAGCGGCACCCACAACCAAACAGCACCCAGTGAAGTAGAATGCCAGGTCATACGACTGTGTCCAATCAAAGAACGATCCTACAACAGGGAGAGAGCAGGAAGACTAGATAAGTTGTGGAGACCCAATAATGTCAGCATGTTCGTTAGAATTACAGGACATTCTCAATATTTGGTAGTTATCTCAGAGCTGCAGCAGTAATGCTGAAATCTAATAGCAATTCTATAAAACCATTTTTAAGAGCTATCAAAAACAAATACAAGATTTTATTTACAACCCCAAATCAGAAACAGAAAATCATTCTGCGAATTGTGAAGAAGAAATTGGAATTAAAACTGAAAACAATGATTTGTAAATAATCGTTGACCTGTATTGCACTCAAGACAATACAGCAACACATTTTATGTAGTACCTCGATGATTTGTATTGGGGTTTTTTTTTTCAAAATAAACACATTTCAAAAAAGTTGGGACAGTAAAACATTTATTCCATCCATCCATCATCTTCCGCTGATCCGAAATAGGGTCGTTGTGGCAGCAGGCTAAGCAGGGTATTCCAAGTGTCCCTCTCCCCAGCAACGCTTTCCAGTTCCTAATGGGGAATACTAAGGCGCTCCCAGGCCAGATGAGATATATAATCTCTCCAGCGTGTTCTGGGTCTACTCCGAGGTCTCCTCCCAGTTGAATGTGACTGGAAAACCTCCAAAGGAAGGCACCCAGGAGGCATCCTAAATCAGATGCCCAAACCACCTCAGCTGACTCTTTTTGACATGAAGGAGCAGTGGCTCAACTCTGAGATCCCTCTGGATGTCTGAGCTCCTCACCCCAAGAGTGAGCCCTGCCACCCTACAGAGAAAGCTCATTTCAGCCACTTGTATCCGCGATCTCATCCTTTCGGTCACTACCCAAAACTCGTGACCATAGGTGAGGGTTGGAACATAGGTTGACTGGTAAATTGAGAGCTTTGCCTTCTGGCTCAGCTCCTGCTTCACCACGATGGATTGTTACAATGCCCGCATTACTGCTGATACCGCCCCAATCCACCGGTCCATCTCACGCGCCATTTTACCATCACTTGTGAACAAGATCCTGAGATACTTGAACAACTTCACTTGGAGCAATAATTCACTCCCAACCCAGAGGGAGCACTCCACCATTTTCCAGCAGAGAACCATGGCCTCAGACTTGGAGGTGCTGACTCTCATCCCGGCCGCTTTACTCTTGGCTGCAAACCATTCCAGTGCTTGCTGAAGGTCACGCTCTGAAGAAGCCAACAGAACCACATCATCTGCAAAAAGCAGAGATGCAATTCTGAGATTCCCAAACCAGATACCCTCCTCACCCCAGCTGCGCCTTGAGATCCCATCCATGAATATCACAAACAGGATCGGCAACAAGGGGCAGCCTTGGCGGAGTCCAACACCCACTGGAAACGTGTTTGACTTTGTGCCAAGAATTTGGACACAGCTCACACTTTGGTTGTACAAGGACTGGATGGCTCATAGCAATGGCCCTGATACCCCATACTCCCTCAGTGCCCCCCACAAGAGCTCCCAGGGGATACAGTCGTAAGCCTTTTCCAAATCTACAAAACGCATGTAGACTGGTTGGTCATACTCCCATGAACACCACCACCCACTGTGGTCTGCCACTCCACAGGCACTGTACCCAACCTCCATGTGACATTGAAGAGGTGTGTCAGCCAAGACAGCCCAACAATGTCCAGAGCCTTCAGAATCTCAGGGTGAATCTCATCCACCCCTGGTGCCTTGCCACCGAGGAGCTTCTTGACTGCTTCAGTGACCTCTGTCAGAGATACAGTGGTGCTTGAAAGTTTGTGAACCCTTTAGAATTTTCTCTCTCATCTCATCTCATTATCTCTAGCTGCTTTATCCTTCTACAGGGTCTCAGGCAAGCTGGAGCCTATCCCAGCTGACTACGGGCGAAAGGCGGGGTACACCCTGGACAAGTCGCCAGGTCATCACAGGGCTAGAATTTTCTATATTTCTGCATAAATATGACCTAAATCATCATCAGATTTTCACACAAGTCCTAAAAGTAGATAAAGAGAACCCAGTTAAACAAATGAGACAAAAATATTATACTTGGTCATTTATTTATTGAGGAAAACGATCCAATATTACATATCTGTGAGTAGCAAAAGTATGTGAACCTCTAGGATTAGCAGTTAATTTGAAGGTGAAATTAGAGTCAGGTGTTTTCAATCAATGGGATGACAATCAGGTGTGAGTGGGCACCCTGTTTTATTGAAAGAACAGGGATGATCAAAGTCTGATCTTCACAACACATGGTTGTGGAAGTGTATCATGGCACTGATCAACAGTTACTGGAAATGTTTAGTTGCAGTTATTGCTGCACAAGGGGGTCACACCAGATACTGAAAGCAAAGGTTCACATACTTTTGCCACTGACATATGTAATATTGGACAATTTTCCTCAATAAATGGCCAAGTATAATATTTTTGTCACATTTGTTTAACTGAGTTCTGTTTATCTACTTTTAGGACTTGTGTGAAAATCTGATGTTGTTTTAGGTCATATTTATGCAGAAATATAGAAAATTCTAAAGGCTTCACAAACTTTCAAGCACCACTGTATGGGTGAAGCCCCCCCCATGCTCAAACATGGTGTTTGTTATGGCCAATCCATGACGAGCACAAATGTCCAACAAACTACCACTTGGGTTTGGATCAGGCAGGCCATTCTTCCCAATCACACCCCCCCCCCCCAAGGTTTCTCAATCATTGCCCACGTAAGCATTTAAGTCCCCCAGGAGAACTATGGAGTCCCCAGTTGGGACCCCTTCCAGGACACCACCCAGCAACTCCAAGAAGGCTGAATATTCTGCACTGCTCTTTAGTGCATAAGCACAAAAACAGTCAAAGTTTTCCTCTCAGCAACTTGCAGTCACATAGAGATGACCCTTCGTATTCTCCAGGGAGAACTCTAACACAGTGGCGCTTAGCCAGGGGCTCGTGAGTATCCCCACACACCCTGGGCAACATGGAAAAAGGAGAGAGTCCACCCCCTCTCCAGGAGTTTGGTTCCAGAACCAGTGCTATGCATGGAGGAGAGCCCAACTATATCTAGTTGGTACCGCTCCACCTCCTGCACCAGCTCCAGCTCTTTCCCTGCCAGAGAGGTGACATTCCACATCCCAATCACTAGTCTGTGCTGCTGAGGAGCAGCATGCCCAGGCTCCTGCCTTTGCCTGCCACCCAGCTCACAATGCACCCGACCCCCAATGCACCTGACCCCAGGGCCTGTCCTTGTGGGTGGTGAGCCCACATGATGGTAGTTCCATGTAATTTCTTTGGGCTGTGCCAGGCCGGGCCCCATGGGCCAAGGCCCAGCCACCAGATGCTCGCTGGCAAGCTCCCCTCCTCGGTCTGGTTCCAGGAGGAGGCCCCAGTTTCCTGCTCATGAGTATCCCCACACCTGCCTGGTGCTTTTAATTTTTTTACTTTATTACAAGCCCTAAATTACCCCCAGTCCCAACTTTTTTTTTAGAATGTGTTGCAGGCCTGAAACACAGGAATGGATGCATATTAACAAATGAAATGAAGTTGACCAGACAAAACATGAAATATTTTGGGGTCATTTTGTCCACAATGAAATACAAGTTAATTTAGAAAATCGCTGCATTTTCCATACCGTCCCAACTTTTTCTGATTTGGGGTTATAAAATGAGACATATGAAATGTTAATGCATTTGAAATGTATGAAATATTCCAAATATTGTCTCTGCACATGATGTTGTGGATCGGTTCATATTTTTGTGATTAACTATAACCTTGGATCGCAAAGTAGGGTCAGAGGAAACCCATGGATCCATGAAGCATAACAAGTTCTCAACTTTGGAAGTTGATAAATGATTTTTTTTTCCTATATAATGGACAGTAAAATATAGAGACAAGCCAAAGAGCTAAAGCAAGTTACAAGGGTACGTCAAAAAGCTTTCTGCCTCACCCAGAAAATGTCACAAGAGAAAGATTGTACTTGCATTATTTTTCAACATAGTCTCCTTTAACTTCAATGCACTTGGTACACCAGTGTTCATGTTTTGCTATCTCTTTGCAGAAGGTGGTCACATCTTGAGCCTCCAGAGCTTCTTCAACAGCATGGATGACTTCATCATCATCACTCTGAAAATGGTGACCACACAAGTAGGATTTCAGTTTAGGGAACTGATAGAAATCAGACGGTGCCAGGTCAGATGAGTAAGGTGCATGGGGCAACAGTTCAAAGCCACACTTGGCTGCTTCTGCCCCTGCCACCTGTGCTGTGTGGATGGGCACATTGTCCTGGAGCAACAGCACGTCAGCTTGAATCTTTCCTCTCCTTTTTTATTTCATTGCTTCTTTCATTTGAGTTTTTGTAGACCGTGATATAAGGCTTTATAGTATACAACCCCGATTCCAAAAAAGTTGGGACAAAGTACAAATTGTAAATAAAAACGGAATGCAATGATGTGGAAGTTTCAAAATTCCATATTTTATTCAGAATAAAACATAGATGACATATCAAATGTTTAAACTGAGAAAATGTATCATTTAAAGAGAAAAACTAGATGATTTTAAATTTCATGACAACAACTCATCTCAAAAAAGTTGGGACAAGGCCATGTTTACCACTGTGAGACATCCCCTTTTCTCTTTCCAACAGTCTGTAAACGTCTGGGGACTGAGGAGACAAGTTGCTCAAGTTTAGGGATAGGAATGTTAACCCATTCTTGTCTAATGTAGGATTCGAGTTGCTCAACTGTCTTAGGTCTTTTTTGTCGTATCTTCCGTTTTATGATGCGCCAAATGTTTTCTATGGGTGAAAGATCTGGACTGCAGGCTGGCCAGTTCAGTACCCGGACCCTTCTTCTATGCAGCCATGATGCTGTAATTGATGCAGTATGTGGTTTGGCATTGTCATGTTGGAAAATGCAAGGTCTTCCCTGAAAGAGACGTCATCTGGATGGGAGCATATGTTGCTCTAGAACCTGGATATACCTTTCAGCATTGATGGTGTCTTTCCAGATGTGTAAGCTGCCCATGGCACATGCACTAATGCAACCCCATACCATCAGAGATGCAGACTTCTGAACTGAGCGCCGATAACAACTTGGGTCGTCCTTCTCCTCTTTAGTCCGAATGACACAGCGTCCCTGATTTCCATAAAGAACTTCAAATTTTGATTCGTCTGACCACAGAACAGTTTTCCACTTTGCCACAGTCCATTTTAAATGAGCCTTGGCCCAGAGAAGACGTCTGCATTTCTGGATCATGTTTAGATATGGCTTCTTCTTTGAACTATAGAGTTTTAGCTGGCAACAGCGGATGGCACGGTGAATTGTGTTCACAGATAATGTTCTCTGGAAATATTCCTGAGCCCATTTTGTGATTTCTAATACAGAAGCATGCCTGTATGTGATGCAGTGCCGTCTAAGGGCCCGAAGATCACGGGCACCCAGTATGGTTTTCCGGAGTTGACTCTTACGCACAGAGATTCTTCCAGATTCTCTGAATCTTTTGATGATATTATGCACTGTAGATGATGATATGTTCAAACTCTTTGCAATTTTACACTGTCGAACTCCTTTCTGATATTGCTCCACTATTTGTCAGGGCAGAAATAGGGGGATTGGTGATCCTCTTCCCATCTTTACTTCTGAGAGCCGCTGCCACTCCAAGATGCTCTTTTTATACCCAGTCATGTTAATGACCTATTGCCAATTGACCTAATGAGTTGCAATTTGGTCCTCCAGCTGTTCCTTTTTTGTACCTTTAACTTTTCCAGCCTCTTATTGCCCCTGTCCCAACTTTTTTGAGATGTGTTGCTGTCATGAAATTTCAAATGAGCCAATATTTGGCATGAAATTTCAAAATGTCTCACTTTCGACATTTGATATGTTGTCTATGTTCTATTGTGAATACAATATCAGTTTTTGAGATTTGTAAATTATTGCATTCTGTTTTTATTTACAATTTGTACTTTGTCCCAACTTTTTTGGAATCAGGGTTGTACATTTATGCCTTTGTTTCCGGGTGAGGCGGAGAACTTTTTGAAGTACCCTCATAGCTAATTTTATCTAGCTTGCTTATTCAGTGTTTAGCCAAAGTTTACATTTCAGCTAGCTTGTTGGTCAACAGTGATAAAAACAGAGCAAAAAATTGATGCCTGAGTTAATTTTCCTGTTTTTGATTCATAATTATGTATTTGATATTTATTTTAATTTGCAGGTTTTTTTTATACATGTAGACTATGAGTTTGAAATAATGGCCCAATTTGTGTTGGACAAACACTAGCTGTGAGAGACAGAGGCATGTTTGCTTGCCGTATGTAAATGTACAACATTGCCACCTTACAGGTTCTCCTCTGTCAATGTAGGTTTCTGCCAGGTTCTTTGGTTTCCTCTGACTTCACAAAATATGCCAAAGATAGACTGACTGTGCTAAATTGCTCTTAGACCTGAATGAGTGTGTGAAAATGTGTGTGGGGTCCCCATTGATGGGTGCCTGGAATTCAGGGGCGATTTCTCAGAGACAACAAGGGAAGCCGAGCTTCCCCTAAAATTCTCTCCCCAAACTGCTGCATCTACGACATTGAATTCTCATTAAAACAATAACTTGCATAACATAATATATGCCCAAGATTGTATTTACGTTCATAACTATCCTGTAACTTATTTGAGTGATGTCTGACAAACTTGCAGTTCGCTACGAGAATCACCTTTGCTGCCAGGCTGTAACCAGCGTTGCCAGATACTGCTGACGTTTTCCAGCCAAAATATGTTCAAAACCCGCCAAAATGCACTTAAAACTGCCCAATCTGGCAACACTGGCTGTAACCTTTCTTATTTCAATGGGCTCTATGGCTGGCAGCCGGGTATCCGTTGCAGTCTATGAGAGGGCTCTGAACAGCCAATTTCGGCTAGTTGTTATTGGTTAAAATCGACAAAATCGTCACTTCCAGGGAAGCCAGGCTTCTCTGGGACTAAACGAGACAGTGGGAGGGACAAGAAGCCGGGCTGATGAAGGATTATTGGAGGTAGTGTTTGAAAGACATGAGGAGGGCGGGCTCTGTACTTCGGCGTCGGCGAGGAACACAGAAGCATGATCAGTCCCTAGCGGATGTCGAGAAAGTGTAGTCGTGTGCCAAAGTGCTGTCCGACTTTCTTTTCATATAAACGCTTCTTCTCATTGATGTCTCTGTACATTACTCTGTAAATAAATGTAAATATTACTCGTTGTGCTCCGTTAACTTTCATCCATTCTATCAGTTTGATCATTCGTGAATTCACTCGTTTATTTCATTTGTAGTTCAATCTGGTTGTAGGCTAGCTTGAGCCTTATTGGGATCTGCAGTGCTAGCTGCTAACAGAAATTGGTGAAGTCTCTGGAAAGCACAACCAGCTAGTATGACAGGGTCACAGACCATTTTCTGGAAAAGGAGCGGAGGGCAGAATTTGTGTATAAATAGTGTTCATGTTCATGAATCTGAAGTGTGTATATTGTTCAGTAATGTTAAGAGAATGGTGGGCTCTGTGTTATAGGTTATACCTGGGTATAATATTCAAGGTTCTGTGTGTTGCATAGCCTACCTGGTTATGAATTTCCAGACTGTGTTGCAGAAGATGTTCAAGGATGTGTTGCACAGCTGGGTGTTGTGTTAAAGACTCTGTGTTGCATATCAGGGTATGATGTTCAAGGCTCTTCGTTGAATAGCCAGTGATTTTTGGATGTTTGATATTTTTGATTAAGGATATGAGGCACTAGCCTGGCAAGCCAGACTATAACATGAAATGTACAAGCAAAAATACTTTCTGCCACTAGGTGGGTTGTCTAGTTCACTATGCTAATGGGGCACACCTTTCTATGCTTTGATATCCGGCCTACAGGTTTTATGATGAATGCGTAAAATGGGCTTCCCCTGTTTTAAAAACCAGCAGCCGCCACTGCTGGAATTCCATCCAAAGTGTATTTCTGCTTTGCTGCCAGGATAGACTCCAGATCCATCATGATCCTGACTAGAATAAAGCAGTTGAGATGACTGCATGGAATGAATAATCTATCCTGAGCAGCAAGGGATTGCTTGCCTTCCTTGTAAACAACAATTCTCTCCTAGATATCTTTCTTATGAGAGAAGAAACTAAGAGGTGAATGGTTGCTGATCAGTGTGTGTGTGTGTGTGTGTGTGTGTGTGTGTGTGAGTTGTACACACCTACAACAGGAGGTCCCAGAATGATCCCAAAGCCGCTAAAGCACACAAGGATCCCGTGTGCCTGGCCGAGCCGCTCGATGCCCACAAGTCGTGTGGTGACGTAGGATGTAATTGACCAGTTGCCTGAGAAGAAGCCAATGGCAGCTGAGAGTACCTGAAGCCCAGCATAACTCTTCCAAATGGGCACCATGAGCAGTGCGGCGCCAACTGCAGCCACTGTCATGGCATAGAGTTGGACGCTGTTCACCCAGCGCATGTCCACCAAGATGCCCAGTGCCAGCTTGCCCACTCCTGTTGCAGCAGCTGTGATTGAGACGAGAGGAATGGGTGTAACATGCTCCAGGAAGCCTTCGTTCTGAGCCACGTCCTCCATGAAGAGTAGGGGTGGGATCGCACCCAGGCTGTATAGAAAAATGGAGACGCAGAGCGCCACAAACAAGGGCTCCCGCAAACATTCACGCATGACATGCATGTAGTGGGAGTGTGGCTGGAGGCGCTTTTTGATGATGCGTACCAGCTTCTGATGATCCATTGATGGCTCTGTGCCAAGTTCTTTGTCATAGAGAGGCTCTTCTGCACACTTGAGAGCAGCCTTCTGTTTGATGTAGTAGCCAGGAAGGTTCAAAGGTCGCATGGGTCCAGCACATGCGATCAGGTTTAGTGCCAGAGCACCAACAATGAGCAGACATCCATCTAAGCCATACTGCTCAATCAGCTTGTTCTGCATTGATGCATACACAAAGCTGCCCACACTGATTCCTAAATACACACACACACACACGGAGACATTTCCAACAGTGTGTCAGTCTCGATTCGGATTCAAGAACAGGCAGCCAGGGTTAACAAATCCATTGCTCAACAAAGTGAAAACGCAAGAAAACTTTGTTAATTCCAACACAAAAACTAGGACAGTGGATTAAAAAAAAAAGCATTAGAAAAATGTCTCAGGCAAAGAGGTGTAAACACACTGACTAGGAAGACAAAAACAAATAGGTACTGTAGGCGCGACAAACAAGTTTAAGCAAGATCAACTGTGAGCTACAGTATGCAAGCAATCGAAGGAATAGGACACTTATTATGAATATTCTCCTCTCATCTCATTATCTGTAGCCGCTTTATCCTGTTCTACAGGGTCGCAGGCGAGCTGGAGCCTATCCCAGCTGACTACGGGCGAAAGGCGGGGTACACCCTGGACAAGTCGCCAGGTCATCACAGGGCTGACACATAGACACAGACAACCATTCACACTCACATTCACACCTACGGTCAATTTAGAGTCACCAGTTAACCTAACCTGCATGTCTTTGGACTGCGGGGGAAACCGGAGCACCCGGAGGAAACCCATGCGGACACGGGGAGAACATGCAAACTCCACACAGAAAGGCCCTCGCCGGCCACGGGGCTCGAACCCGGACCTTCTTGCTGTGAGGCGACAGCGCTAACCACTACACCACCGTGCCGCCCTATTATGAATGTTGACTTCAACAAATAATTAACCCTGAAACGAGTAAGTAAAGCGCAGTGTCTCTCCCCAGGGATTTCAAATAGCATCCTGGTAAACTGTCATTTTGAAATAGCATCAAAATCCACCCTGTATGTTGCATAAATACATTGTCAGTAAACAGGAAGCTGATGTGCGACAGACCTGAAAACGGTATACACGGTATAGAACCCCAAGCTGAAGTTCAGTCCCAAATATCAAGCAGTTGTGATTTGTAGTTGCTGAGAAAAAAATGTTACAAAAATTTTGTAAATCCACGCTGTGTGTTTCGTAAATACATTCAGTTGGTAGACAGGAAGTCGATGTGCGACAGACCTGAAAACGGTATACATGGTATAGAACCCCAAGCTGAAGTTTGGTACCAAGTGGCTATGATTTGTGGTTGCTGAGAAAAAGGGTGTTTCGGATGGACAGACAGACGGACAGAGGTAAGCCAGTATACCCCCCTCCTTCGGAGCGGGGGTATAACAAGAAGGAGAATTCATATGGAGGCAGGAACAAACAACTGTGGTGCGAAGAATATCCGAGTGCTCTTACACTAGGCTACGCAATTCTGCGACGGCGCATGTTATTGACCTGGATCTACCGTGTGAAACTACCATGTTCCGAAGAGGAGTTCTTGAACAGTGGTGAGGAAATGAGGTGAGGAACATGTGGAAGCTTTGTTTCTTGCGAAGAAAGACAATCTGGACAACACAGAGTTAATACCTGTGGTAACGATGCCCAGGGCAAGACCACGTCTCTTATCAAAATATTGACAGATGGTTGTTAATGTGGCTGCATAGACAAGCCCACAACCTAGACCTGGGAACAGACAAACATAGAAACATTCCGGTAAAAAAAAATAAAATAAAATAATAATAATAATAATAATACGGTACCAGTCAAAAGTTTGTGCACCCCTACTTTACTCATTCCTAGGTTTTTCTGTATTTTCTACATTGTCGAACAATACTGAAGACATCAAAACTATTAAATAAAATCTGGAACATATGAAATGATGTGGTAAACAAACCAAAAAAAATGTTAAACAAAATCTCGTATTTTAGATTCTTCAAAGTATCCGGCGTTTCCCTTGATGACGCTTTGCACACTATTGGCATTATCTTAACCAGCTTCATGAGGTCGTCACCAGGAATGCGTTTCAATTAGCAGGTGTGTCTCGTCAAAAGTTAATTAGCGGACGAGTTTCTTGCCTTCTTAATATATGCGTTTGAGATCAAACAGTAAATAATAATACAGTAAATAACCCTACTCCACAAATGTAATAATCCATATTATGTCAAGAACCGCTTAACTAAGGAAAGAGAAACGGCATCCATTATTACTTTAAGGCATGAAGTGACTTGATTAATAAAATTAAGGAAAAAAAAAAAAACACTGAATTGGATAGAAGGCGTGTCTAAACTTTTGACTGATACTGTATGTATATCACACTTTAGCAGAATAAGGTAAAAAGAAAAAGTGTGAACTTGCATTATTCAATCATGAATAAAAATAAATAAATGACTTTCAGATGTGGCTCTGTACACCACCACAAAATGAAGCAATTAAATTGATTGAAGTGTAGACTTTCAGCTTAATTTCAAGGGGTTTAACAAAAAAAAAAAAAAAAAGGTTTTGGAATTGCACCCATTTTCTACATAGTCCCTCCATTTTAACAGGTTTGAGAGTAATTGGACAATTGACTAAGAAGCATTTTTAAGATCAGGTTTGGCCAGTCTCATTATCTGTAGCCGCTTTATCCTGTTCTACAGGGTCGCAGGCAAGCTGGAGCCTATCCCAGCTGACTACGGGCGAAAGGCGGGGTACACCCTGGACAAGTCGCCAGGTCATCACAGGGCTGACACATAGACACAGACAACCATTCACACTCACATTCACACCTACGGTCAATTTAGAGTCACCAGTTAACCTAACCTGCATGTCTTTGGACTGTGGGGGAAACCGGAGCACCCGGAGGAAACCCACACGGACACGGGGAGAACACACAAACTCTGCACAGAAAGGCCCTCGCCGGCCACTGGGCTCGAATCCGGACCTTCTTGCTGTGAGGCGACAGCGCTAACCACTACACCGCCGTGAGGTTTGGCCAGTTTCTCTGTTATTTCATGAGAAATTAAGGACATGCAGATTAGGTGGAAAAAAAAAAAACGCCACTGGGGTTGCACAAGCCAGTGCATACTTAATGCCAGTCCCAAGCCTGGAAAGACTGGGGAGTGTTGCATCAGGAAGGGCATCTCATGTTTAAAAAAAAAAAATCTATGAAATTTGCCAAATCAAAGGGGTTGAAAATCAACTGGGGCTTCACCATGTATTCCTCCCCTGTCACAAACTATGTGAATTATATGGCAAATCAAAGAAACTTAAATTTAAAGGAGCTAAAAGATCGGGAGTTGATTCCAAGTGTTGAATTTGCATTCAGTCACTGTTCATGGGAACTCTGAATATACAGGTCCAAAGAGCAATCAATTCAAGTGAAGGTGGCCATCATTTGGCTGGGGAAGAAACAAACAAACAAAAAACCCCAGACCTATCAGAGAGATAGCAGCTGGAGTGCCAAATCAGCAATCTGGTACATTCTTTAAAAGAAGGAATACCCTGGTGATCTCAGCAACACTAAAAGGCCTGGAAGACCATGGAAGACGACTAAAGTGGATCATCATAGAATTCGTTCCGTGGTGACGAAAAACCCCCTTACAACATCGAGCCAAGTCAAAAACACTCTCAAGGAAGATAATAATCAAAGTCTACAGTTGGAGACACCTTCATGAATGTGGATGATCGCAGAACCCCTTCACAACATTTAGACAGTCCCCCCAGGATTTCGCGGGCCTTTTTTGTGATTGTTACGGGCTAAAATGTCTGATGTTGCGGGGGGGGGGGGGGGGGGGGGGGGGGTTTCCAAAAAATTGCGATGAAAGTTGCGGTGTTTATTAGGTTTTTGTTGCGATTACATTGCAGAAGGAAGTGAAAGTTGCGAGAAATTGTTGCGATTTTCTCTTTTTGTGACTAAAATTGAGTGATATGTTAAATATTAAGTTATTACTGAAAAACTATTGATTAAAAAAAACAAAGACACTGAGAAATGGTCCAAAAACAACTTTACCAATATAAAAGATTACCAGGACTACAAAAATGCAGAAAAATAGGCTTTACTTATCCAAATGCACCTGTTGGTTCAAAAGTTAAAGTGCACAGAACCTCACAGCACAACATGAAGTTGCCTTAAAATATAATATAAATGCCTCAGCTTTCATGTAAGAAAAAAAAAACTATTAATACTAGTACTGTGTGCAGGCAGTCTCTCCTGAAGACTAAATTAAACAATAATTATCTCATCTCATTATCTCTAGCCGCTTTATCCTTCTACAGGGTCGCAGGCAAGCTGGAGCCTATCCCAGCTGACTACGGGTGAAAGGCGGGGTACACCCTGGACAAGTCGCCAGGTCATCACAGGGCTGACACATAGACACAGACAACCATTCACACTCACATTCACACCTACGGTCAATTTAGAGTCACCAGTTAACCTAACCTGCATGTCTTTGGACTGTGGGGGAAACCGGAGCACCCGGAGGAAACCCACGCAGACATGGGGAGAACATGCAAACTCCACACAGAAAGGCCCTCGCCGGCCCCGGGGCTCGAACCCAGGACCTTCTTGCTGTGAGGCGACAGCGCTAACCACTACACCACCGTGCCACCCAACAATAATTATAAACTAATAAAATAAATGGCTCAGGCTTCATAGAAGAAAAAAAACAATTTGAACAGAATCTCACAGTATGATGCTGAAGTTGCCTAAACAATGGAAAATAAAATACCATTTTGGCAAAAATGTTGGCATCCATTAATTTCTTGTATTAAGTCAAAAATAACGTAAAGTGCACACAGTCCTTCACTGTAAACATAACACACTTTCAGTAACAGAATTTAAGCCAACATAAACACTGACTCGCACATGCTGCTTCTCTTGGATGTATATACGGAAGTAAGGTGGAAGGTAGTTTGTCGACGTCACCTCAAGACGAGGTCAAATTTGCGGAAAAGTTACGGTGATTGGATATAATTGCAACACCGCCCTGAATTCGCAGGGGATTTGTTGAATTTGCGTTGAAGTTGCAAATCTCAACATCGCGAAATCCTGGAGGGTCTGATTTAGCCAAGTCAAGGACACTCATGAATGAAGAAGACCAATCATTGTCAAAGTCTACAATCATGAGAAGCCTGAATGAATCTACAGAGGGTTTACCTCAAGATGCAAACCAGTGGTAATACTGGAGAACAGAAAGGCCAGATCAGACTTTGCTAGAAAACATCCAAAAAAGCCTGGCCAGTTTTGGAACAAGAATCTTTGGATAGATGAAACCAAAATTAACTTGTACCAAAATGATGGGAAGAATATGGAGAAGGAAAGAAAGGGCTCATGACCCAAATTGTACCGCGTCAAACGTGCCGTACACCAAAGTATAGCATGTCAAACGTTGTGGACGTAGGCATTGTATGGCTGCCAGTGAAACTGGGACATTAGTGTTTAGACTGCTTATAGAAGTAGCAAGATCAATTCTGAAGTATAGAAATTACATTTTTTTTTTTTTTTAAAGTGGCTGAATCAGTCACCTGACCTCAGCCCAGTTGAGCATGCTTTTCACTTACTGAAGACAAAACTAAAGGCAGAAAGACCCACACACAAGCAGAAACTGAAGGCAGCTGCAGTAAATGTCTGGCATCTCAAGGGAGGAAACTCCGCAGCTGGTGATGTCCATGTGTTCCAGACTACAGGTGGTCACTGACTGCAAAGGATCTGCGTCCCAATATAAAAATAATCCTTACATTTATGTTAGCTGGTCCAATTACTTTTGTCTGTGAAAATGAAAATACTGCAAAAAATGGCTGTAATTCCTGTAAAAGCCACTGAATTAAAGCTGAAAGTCGACATTGCTTCATTTCAAATCCACTGTAGTGGTGTACAGAGGCAAAATAAAAATTGTGTCGCTGTCCAAATACTTACGGATCCAATTGTATACTGTGGCATCAGATCATCAGACACTTGTATGAAACAGCAGATACACACTTCAGAAGCAAAGTCAATGATGTAATATGAAGTGAGTCTCACCGACAACGATTCCGTAGCTGAAGACGAGGAAGATGATGTTGGGAGCGAAGGCACTCAGCATTAAACCTCCTGCCACCATTACACCACTGAAGATGGTCACGGGCCGGGCGCCAAAATTATCGACGCATGCACTACACAGTGGGCCTGCACAGAAAGAAAGAGACAAGGGTCAAGATCACAACAGTGGAGGCGTCGTGGCTCAGGTGGCTAAGGCGCCATACCATAAATCCGGGGACCCGGGTTCGAGTCCGACCCGAGGTCATTTCCCGATCCCTCCCCGTCTCTCTCGCCTGCTCATTTCCTGTCTCTACACTGTCCTATCCAATAAAGGTGAAAAAAGCCCCAAAAAATATCTTTAAAAAAAAAAAAGATCACAACAGTGGATGTGAACTCCTATCATTCTTCTCATCAGTGCATAAATGTCACTAATGTATTGAGTAATAATGAGAATGTACGAGTGCTGGTGTGTGCAGAAGGAACATCCAACAATATCGTTATTTTACTTTCTGTTCAATGATGTGATTAACACCTCAAAATATTCCTTCATTCACTCAGCTTCAGGAACTGTTTAACCCGAGTCAGGGTCAAAGTGATTCCAGAGCCTATACTGGGAAAACACGGGGTTGAGGTATACACCCTAGATAGAAAGCCAGTCCGTATTGGGGCATCTCACACACAGCTGAGGAGAGATGGGCAGACAGGTAAGGATAGACAGACAGAAATCGCTAGATACAAACATACAGACAGAGACATACAGAAACACAGTTATGAACAGACAGTTCCAGACAGACAGATAGTTAGATACAGACATACACAGACAGGCAGTTAGATACAAAGTCTAATAGATAGACATGGGAAGTCATGGCCTAAGGGTTAGAGCTTTGGGAACAAAAGGTTGCTGGTTTGATTCTCTGGATCAGCAGGAACGGCTGAAGTGCCCTTGAACAAAGCACCTAACCCCCAACTGCTCCCCAGGCTGCCCACTGATGTGGGTATGTATGTCACTCTGGATAAGAGTGCCTGCTAAATGCCTGTAATGTAACAGAGAGACAGTCAGACAGATAGATAGATGGAGACAGATACATGAACGAGAAGAGAATGGACAGACAGACAGAATAATACAACCCCGATTCCAAAAAAGTTGGGACAAAGTACAAATTGTAAATAAAAACGGAATGCAATGATGTGGAAGTTTCAAAATTCCATATTTTATTCAGAATAGAACATAGATGACATATCAAATGTTTAAACTGAGAAAATGTATCATTTAAAGAGAAAAATTAGGTGAGTTTAAATTTCATGACAACAACACATCTCAAAAAAGTTGGGACAAGGCCATGTTTACCACTGTGAGACATCCCCTTTTCTCTTTACAACAGTCTGTAAACGTCTGGGGACTGAGGAGACAAGTTGCTCAAGTTTAGGGATAGGAATGTTAACCCATTCTTGTCTAATGTAGGATTCTAGTTGCTCAACTGTCTTGGGTCTTTTTTGTCGTATCTTCCGTTTTATGATGCGCCAAATGTTTTCTATGGGTGAAAGATCTGGACTGCAGGCTGGCCAGTTCAGTACCTGGACCCTTCTTCTACGCAGCCATGATGCTGTAATTGATGCAGTATGTGGTTTGGCATTGTCATGTTGGAAAATGCAAGGTCTTCCCTGAAAGAGACGTCGTCTGGATGGGAGCATACGTTGCTCTAGAACCTGGATATACCTTTCAGCATTGATGGTGTCTTTCCAGATGTGTAAGCTGCCCATGCCACATGCACTAATGCAACCCCATACCATCAGAGATGCAGGCTTCTGAACTGAGCGCTGATAACAACTTGGGTCGTCCTTCTCCTCTTTAGTCCGAATGACACGGCGTCCCTGATTTCCATAAAGAACTTCAAATTTTGATTCGTCTGACCACAGAACAGTTTTCCACTTTGCCACAGTCCATTTTAAATGAGCCTTGGCCCAGAGAAGACGTCTGCGCTTCTGGATCATGTTTAGATACGGCTTCTTCTTTGAACTATAGAGTTTTAGCTGGCAACGGCGGATGGCACAGTGAATTGTGTTCACAGATAATGTTCTCTGGAAATATTCCTGAGCCCATTTTGTGATTTCCAATACAGAAGCATGCCTGTATGTGATGCAGTGCCGTCTAAGGGCCCGAAGATCACGGGCACCCAGTATGGTTTTCCGGCCTTGACCCTTACGCACAGAGATTCTTCCAGATTCTCTGAATCTTTTGATGATATTATGCACTGTAGATGATGATATGTTCAAACTCTTTGCAATTTTACACTGTCGAACTCCTTTCTGATATTGCTCCACTATTTGTCGGCGCAGAATTAGGGGGATTGGTGATCCTCTTCCCATCTTTACTTCTGAGAGCCGCTGCCACTCCAAGATGCTCTTTTTATACCCAGTCATGTTAATGACCTATTGCCAATTGACCTAATGAGTTGCAATTTGGTCCTCCAGCTGTTCCTTTTTTGTACCTTTAACTTTTCCAGCCTCTTATTGCCCCTGTCCCAACTTTTTTGAGATGTGTTGCTGTCATGAAATTTCAAATGAGCCAATATTTGGCATGAAATTTCAAAATGTCTCACTTTCGACATTTGATATGTTGTCTATGTTCTATTGTGAATACAATATCAGTTTTTGAGATTTGTAAATTATTGCATTCCGTTTTTATTTACAGTTTGTACTTTGTCCCAACTTTTTTGGAATCGGGGTTGTAGAAAATACTGGAGATGAACTTCTTCTCTTGTAGAAATTGTGTTTGTCCCGAAAGTGTTTACAGTTTCCATTATTTAAAAAAAAAAAAAAGGGGTTATGAGTACAGTTGGAGTTTAGGAAATAGCTGACGTTAACAGTATAAAATAAATCACATGCACCCCAGTTGTGCATTTTTTCAGATCCAGACTCAGCACTTCCTTTTTCCTTCTGGATGAAATACAGTGCTACACTGTGCCTCAACTCAGTGTGTGTGTGTGTGTGTGTGTGTGAGAATATATATATATATATATATATATATATATATATATATATATATATATATATATATATATATATATAAAAAACACTGCTGACTGAGTGCAAAGCTCCATGTGCCAGAAAAGGTGATCAGCTATCATAAAAACAACATATTTTTCTTCTATCCTCTCTCCCTCGGTGTGTGTATAAATCTCATCTCTCCAGATCACTATCTCCATGTCATAAAACACCTACTTCACTGACCAACCAGGGCATTTGTTTTTCAATCAATCAATCAAAACTGTAAAATAACGTTCACTTACAGGATTGTTTTATGTCAAGAAACACAAATGCACCTTTAAGAAATATTATTTGGCAATTTCTCGGTTATTGCCAGCAAACAAAGTTTTGCATGGTACTGTGTAAGGAATAAAACCCTTGGGAGTGTGCTGTTATAGGAAAATAAATCAACAGTGGGGTGGTGTGATGTGGTCTGACATGAAGCAGAGTTACTTCTGCTGTTATAGAAAATTAATCAACACCTCCTGACCAAGAATCAAGAGTTCAACTGTACTGTGGTACGCATGTAAATAACACAGTGACAGAACACATTACTCTGGACACACACGCACACATACACGTCCTTTTTCGACCAACAAGGAACAGATTCCATTCTTCTTCATGCACCAAATTTTGAACCGTTCAGAACATTTCAACCAAAAATAAACTGAAAAGTTGGTTCCCAGCTGGCACCAAAACGTAGCTGGTTTTTCCATTGGGCGTGTCATTAATTTGGAGAGGAAGCAGAGTGTAGTGATGGCAAATGCAACGGAAAAAGATGCATCTATAGGGAAAAAGAAAGAAGGGGGGAAAAAAAGGACCTAAAATAAATATTTGCAATAACAGAACAAAAGCTCGGAGGTAATCAATGTGCACCGCCATCTTGTTCCTACTGTTTACTCCCATTGTGAGTTGTGCCACGCCCTCTGTTCATTACGCATGCTTGATTACAACGGTTCCACTCAAAACTGGTGAAAACGTGGACCAAGATTCAAAGAATCCTGAACGGACCCGGTTCAAGAACCTGTTTCCTGTTGGTCGGAAAGGGGTAAGAGAGTATACTCACCAGTGATGAGCCCCACCCCCAGGACAGTAGATCCGACCCAGGCGGTGGTGCTCTTGCCCTCCTGGAAGGTGCTGAGCCACTCGGGGTAGAGAACACCCACTGACTGCGGAGAGCTGAACGCCAGCAGCTGAGCCATGAAGGAGACGAACACGATGGACCAGGAACTGTCCTGAGAGAGATCCCTCATCACAGCAGCCATAGCACACACCCGAGTGGAGTTGCACCACACTTCTAACCTAACACACACACCAATTACACACTCTGAACTTTAACCTTTACATTATGACCAGAATAACGTCTATAAATCCCCTTCTTGGATACTGTACACGTATAGGTAAGTGATTAAAAGAAAAAAAAACCCACTCACTCACCGTGAGCACAAGGAGATGGTAGGCTTTAACGCTCACACTGGACGGAGCTCAGGCTGCTCACGTGCACCGCAGAACTTGTCTAACTCAGCTTTGCGTGCTGATCCGGGTTTTGATCAGAGCTCCAGTGTGACCACACCTCAGAGGAGGAGAGATTCACACTGCAGTATGGAAGAAGAAAGTAAAGGAGAAGCAAGTAACTGTCCTTAACCATGATTTGCTATCACGAGAAACACAAAATACACACTTCCCCATTCCTATAAAGGATATGGAATAAAAATGTTTTTGAGCTTTGACATAAAAAGGGACACGGATAAAGCCGATGTCTAAAATGAAATCACTTAAAATGATACTCTCTTACAGTTTTAATATGGACCTGCTGTGGAAAACACTTTTTTTGCGGTCAGAAGTTTCTGTACACTCATCATGGACATGAACGTCATTGCAATATTGAGCTTTCAGCGATTTCGAGAATTTGGTTCCCAAGTTTTAATTTATTTGGTGTTTTCTAAAATCAAGACTGGATCAAAATTATCCAAACAGAACACCTAATATTTGGTTCGAATGTTCCTTAGCGAGTTTCACCTTGACCAGGTGCTTTTGGTAGCCATCAACAAGCTTCTAGCAGAATTCTAGTTGGATAGTTCAAACTCTTCTTGGCAGAATTAGTAGATTTCAAATAAATTTGTTGGTTTCCTGGAAAAGACCTGACTTTTACGCACAGTCCACATATTTTTCGGGAAGGCCATTCCGAAAGCTTAAATGTTAGCCTGCTTTATCTTCCACAACCAGCTTCTGTGTGTGTTTGGGGTCATTGCCCTGTCGGAACACCTAATTCTGTCCAAGTTTCAACCATCTAGCTGTTGGTTTGAAATAATGCTGAAGTCGTCCTCTTTCATTATTCCATCCGCTTTTTGCAAATGCACAAGTTCCACTGGAAGCAAAACAGCCCCACAGCCTGAGGCTACCACCACCAGGCTTAAAAGTTAGTACAGTGTTCCTTTCAACTCAATCTTTGTCTCGTCTGACCATCAAACTGTCTTCCAGAAGGCTTTTTCTTTGTCCGTGTGGTCAGCTGCAAACTTTAGTCGAGCACAAAGGTGTTGATTTTAGAACAGTGACTTCTTTCTTGGATGGCAGTCTCTCAGTCCAAGGTGATGTAAAACTCGCTTGACTGTAGACAGTGACATTAATGTTCCAGAAGCTTCCAGTTAATGATAGGCTTGGGTCTTGGTGGTTCCTTGATTATTCCTGACCATCCAAACCAAGTTCCTTTCAGCTGAGGGGGACAGTTTGGGTCTTCAAGACCATTGGCAAAGTGGCAACACATCCCAAAACCATGTACTTGGGTACAATTGTTTGAACTAATGATCGTGAAATCTGCACTTGTTTAGAAATGGCTCCAAAAAAACATTCTTGAGTTGTGCAAGTCTACAATCCACTTTCTTAGATCTGCACTGAGCTCCTTGGACTTTCCCATTGTACTGTGTGTTGGTCAAGCCAATGAGTGTCAAATGAACCCTTCTTATGTTGTGCACAGAGAAGCCCCCAGCTGTAGTCAAACATGATCATGAACAGGAAGTTAAGAGGCCTTGGCTTTGGCAAGAGAACACCTGTAAAGACCTGGGTATTACACCTGTTATATACGCCTTAGTTTACAATACGTCGACCATGATCAAACAGTAAACAAAAACATGTCGGAGGACTGAAGCATCTCCTGAACCTCAAAACATCACGAGATAATGGAAAATGGTGAGAAAAGTGATTTGCGAATCCAAATTAAACAAATCAGAGGAATTTACAAACCTTTCGTGAACTGATCACTGCAAACTCGGGTGATCTTCGAATCGGTTCCCTTTGATTGCAGTGAAAGGTTCAAGAGCCACCTTTCTCGTCGTCTTTTGGTAAAATCCTTTGCTTGTTCACCCTTCATCACTTCACGGAGAACCCGGAAGAAACTTATCAGTTTTATGGTTTGTTCGATTCGAAAAAGCATAAAATGCAAGTGGAGGGCATTTTAACGACTAGCAAGGCATTCCAGTGATAGTAACGCTTTGTGAACAGTGAGCTCGGCTGACCACTGCTTCATGTCTCGCGTATCTAATGAGACAGATGTGACATCAGATGCAACCCAGCAATGAACAGTTGAGAGCAGCAGGTTGATCTAATCTGTATGTCTTTGGACTGTTGGAGGAAACCGGAGCACCTGGAGGAAACCCACAGAGGCACAAGGAGAACATACAAACTCTACACAGAAATACAGTACCCCGGTCAGCTGTGAGTTTTGAACCCAGAACCTTCATTCTCTGAGATGACAGTGCTAACCACTGTACCACCAAGAATCATAAGTAAAAGCAGCAAATTAAAGCTTCTGCCAAGTTATTGCCAGGTTATTTTTACTCTTTCCCACTCTATTCTCTGAGGTGGTCACCTTTAATACATATCCTGGATAATAAAGTTGATATTTAGAGGAGTTTGAGGGTTTAAACCCCCAGATGATGGTACAGTGGTGCTTGAAAGTTTGTGAACCCTTTAGAATTTTCGATATTTCTGCATAAATATAACCTAAATCATCATGAGATTTTCACACAAGTCCTAAAAGTAGATAAAGTGAACAGAGTTAAACAAATGAAACAAAAATATATTATACTTGGTCATTTATTTATTGAGGAAAATGATCCAATGTTACATATCTGTGAGTAGCAAAAGTAGGTGAACTTCTAGGATTAGCAGTTAATTTGAAGGTGAAATTAGAGTCAGGTGTTTTCAATCGATGGGACGACAATCAGGTGTGAGTGGGCACCCTGTTTTATTTAAAGAACAGCGATCTATCAAAGTCTGATCTTCACAACACATGGTTGTGGAAGTGTATCATGGCACGAGCAAAGGAGATTACTGAGGACACCAGAAAAAGCATTGTTGATGCTCATCAGGCTGAAAAAGGTTGCAAAACCATCTCTAAAGAGTTTGGACTCCACCAATCCACAGTCAGACAGATTGTGTACAAATGGAGGAAATTCAAGACCATTGTTACCCTCCTCAGGAGTGGTCGACCAACAACAATCACTCCAAGAGCAAGGCGTGTAATAGTCGGCGAGGTCACAAAGGACCCCAGGGTAACTTCTAAGCAACTGAAGGCCTCTCTCACATTGGTTAATGTTCATGAGTCATGTTCATCAGGAGAACACTGAACAACAATGGTGTGCATGGCAGGGTTGCAAGGAGAAAGCCACTGCTCTCCAAAAGAACATTGCTGCTCATCTGCAGTTTGCTAAAGATTACGTGGACAAGCCAGAAGCCTATTGGAAAAATGTTTTGTGGACGGATGAGACCAAAATAGAACTTTTTGGGTTATATGAGAAGCGTTATGTTTGGAGAAAGGAAAACACTGCATTCCAGCATAAGAACGTTATCCCATCTGTGAAACATGGTGGTTGCAGTATCATGGTTTGGGCCTGTTTTGCTGCATCTGGGCCAGGACGGCTTGCCATCATTGATGGAACAATGAATTCTGAATTATAGCAGCGAATTCTAAAGGAAAATGTCAGGACATCTGTCCATGAACTGAATCTCAAGAGAAGGTGGGTCATGCAGCAAGACAACGACCCTAAACACACAAGTCTCATCTCATTATCTCTAGCCGCTTTATCCTTCTACAGGGTCGCAGGCAAGCTGGAGCCTATCCCAGCTGACTACGGGCGAAAGGCGGGGTACACCCTGGACAAGTCGCCAGGTCATCACAGGGCTGACACATAGACACAGACAACCATTCACACTCACATTCACACCTACGGTCAATTTAGAGTCACCAGTTAACCTAACCTGCATGTCTTTGGACTGTGGGAGAAACCGGAGCACCCGGAGGAAACCCACGCGGACACAGGGAGAACATGCAAACTCCACACAGAAAGGCCCTCGCCGGCCACGGGGCTCGAACCCGGACCTTCTTGCTGTGAGGCGACAGCGCTAACCACTACACCACCGTGCCGCCAACACACAAGTCGTTCTACCAAAGAATGGTTAAAGAATAAAGTGAATGTTTTGGAATGGCCAAGTCAAAGGACCTGAAGCGAGCAGTTCATGTGAGGAAACCCACCAACATCCCAGAATTGAAGCTATTCTGTACGGAGGAACGGGCTAAAATTCCTCCAAGCCGGTGTGCAGGACTGATCAACAGTTACCGCAAACGTTTAGTTGCAGTTATTGCTGCACAAGGGGTCAGACCAGATACTGAAAGCAAAGGTTCACATATTTTTGCCACTCACAGATATGTAATATTGGATCATTTTCCTCAATAAATAAAAGATGAAGTGTAATATTTTTGTCTCATTTGTTTAACTGGGTTCTCTTTATCTACTTTTAGGACTTGTGTGAAAATCTGATGATGTTTTAGGTCATATTTATGCAGAAATATAGAAAATTCTAAAGGGTTCACAAACTTTCAAGCACCACTGTATGTGTATGTGGCCCTTTCTATAATTACAGGTACATTTCAAGTGTTGACTCCGTTATCATTAAACTGGGCAATCAATTCACAGAACTGATGAAAACAGAGTTGACATGTTACATAAATTCTGTCTTAACTTCACGTGCTAACCTCAAACTAGCTACCACATGGCATGCATAAAAACAGAATTTTATGGATTTTAATCATATTGTTTAAAAAAAAAAAGTGAGAGATTCACTCCAATATCACAATAACAGATTTGATGAAGAATTAAACTGTTGGTGTATCCTCAACATTTTGTTCAAATTAATGAGAGAACATACATAAACGTACCTCATTGCCTTTCTGAAGTTTCCTGCCAGAGGAAGTGACATCTCTCGGTACAGGTGTCACGCGTATTATTAAAAGTGTTTGTGGATTTTATGCGGATTTATAGCAGAGTTAACAGAGTTGACGAGAACATTGGGACAGATAAAAAAAATAAAAAATACTGAAATTTCACATAATACAGAAAATGGACTTTCAATGCAATAACCGTTAATAGAATAAGCTCCAAAAAAACCAGACTGTTAGACTAAATCGCTTCTTGTTTATTCGAGTTGAATGTATGAATCAGGAGTCGAAGAGAGCCAATAATGTGGGGGGAGGGGTGGGAGTCTCATCTCCTCTCATTATCTCTAGCCGCTTTATCCTGTTCTACAGGGTCGCAGGCAAGCTGGAACCTATCCCAGCTGACTACGGGCGAAAGGCGGGGTACACCCCGGACAAGTCGCCAGGTCATCACAGGGCTGACACATAGACACAGACAACCATTCACATTCACATTCACACCTACGGTCAATTTAGAGTCACCAGTTAACCTAACCTGCATGTCTTTGGACTGTGGGGGAAACCGGAGCACCCGGAGGAAACCCACGCGGACACGGGGAGAACATGCAAACTCCGCACAGAAAGGCCCTCGCCGGCCACGGGGCTCGAACCCGGACCTTCTTGCTGTGAGGCAGCAGCGCTAACCACTACACCAAGGGGTGGGAGTCATTTAGATAATGTTTTATGGTTAAATTGGCTCTAAAATGGCCATCAACCATTGCTACTGGTGAAAGTGTGTCATAATTTGCATTATTGTTTAAAACTGATTCAATAAAGATTTCTTTTGTGGAAAATAACAAAAGGTTTATCTTGGAGACGCAAAATATATCCTGAATTCTAGAATGACCCATGTGCGTGCTCCTAGCTACTCCGTTCCCACCACCACACACCCACACCTTTAATCCCCTCTGACACTAAGCAAAGGAAAGAACAGAACAGTTAATTCCTCTCGGTCAAAGAACATGATAGCATGACGAGCTTTTTTTTTTTTTAATTAACTTCAAGAGATTTTTAAAAATGTGAAGCTGATGTGGGAACAACGATTTATAAGCTGCCATAAGTGATCAGAAAGTAATGCATTTCACATGTGTTTTTTTCCACGACATGAAATGTAACTATAAACAGATAAAACAGTGTATTAAAACAGTTTTATTCTTTAAGTAATAATGAAATGTAATAGTTGGCAAATTGCTGGGGTAGAAAACCCTCTGAAGCATGCTGTTATATGAAAAGAATCAACCTTGAGGTTTTAACTGTAACCCTGCTTCGTATCAGGTTCCATCACATGATCTTATTGTTGATTATTTTCCTATAACAGCATGTTTTATTCCTTACACAGCTAGAGCATTGTCCTCGAGTAGAAATACTGTGATGAGGATGAAACCAGGAGATCAGAATATATTAAGCAGTCTCATATGTTTAATGTAAAGCTCTCTCTCTCACACACACACACACACGTCAATCAAAATCACCCTACATTGTTGATGTTCCGTTTTCAGTGAGTCTTCTATTCCTTAAGCTGAGATGTGGTTACCGATATCAGGTTCCAGATCACGAGGATATCCTGGGTTACAACACACACACAGGTTCGTTCACCTCATCACAAACACATACTCGTGTTCAGCGGTATAGCCCTCAGCAGGGGCATACCACCCTTGTTTCAAAATGTTCTACACACACATACAAAATCCATTACATTACTCATTACAAGAAAGCAGCACAGGATTCTGAGGTCACCCCTCCGCAGCCTCGTCCCGGCCAGGACGGGTCCAAACCGGCCAGAACCAGGTGGGGCTAAGAGTTCTCAGAGCCGCTTAAAGTCCAAAGCCACAGGAGGGGATTAATACACAGCTTGGGGAGTGTGTGTAACTCGGTGGGGGGGGGATGCTGTTTCATCAAACATGACTGAACTTTCTGAGAAAGTAATAGAGGTTGTGTAAGAGCACAGCACAGCACGGTGCCTGGATGAGGAACGTGATTGATGACAGTGTAATAATAATAATAATGGGAAACGATTACAGTTTTATACATCCAGCTCAGTTCAAATCCAGTCTAGTGTTTACTACAGATTATTATCTCGCCCGGTATGGAGTCCACCAGGGGGGCGAGGTATTGTTTTCGGTGGGGTTGCTTTGCTGGCAACATTACGGGAAAATGGCAGAACCAATCTTCATGAAACTTTCAGAATAGACGGGCATTGGTCTCAAACAGAACCTCCAACATTTTGAGGGTCAGGAGACAGGTCAGGGTCACCATCTCATCTCATCTCATCTCATCTCATCATCTCTAGCCGCTTTATCCTGTTCTACAGGGTCGCAGGCAAGCTGGAGCCTATCCCAGCTGACTACGGGCGAAAGGCGGGGTACACCCTGGACAAGTCGCCAGGTCATCACAGGGCTGACACATAGACACAGACAACCATTCACACCCACATTCACACCTACGGTCAATTTAGAGTCACCAGTTAACCTAACCTGCATGTCTTTGGACTGTGGGGGAAACCGGAGCACCCGGAGGAAACCCACACGGACACGGAGAGAACATGCAAACTCCACAGAGAAAGGCCCTCGCCGGCCACGTGGCTCGAACCCAGACCTTCTTGCTGTGAGGCGACAGCGCTAACCACTACACCACCGTGCCGCCCTAATTCCAAAATGTTCATCTTTCAATTCTGCTCCCGTTTCTCTCTGTTTTCTTAGCTGTTGGGGATCAAGGCCATTGCAAAAATTAGCATATTTTCCATGATAACTCAAAAACAGTTAGAGATAGAGAGATGTTCATCATTATCAACATATAGGAAGTCATATACAGTATGGGCTTTCTTTTGGCACCATGACTTTTGACCTTGTTTGTACAGTATGTGTGTCTGTTAACAATCTAGCGTCTAGATGGTTGCACCGACTGACTTCAAATTTTCAGGGTAGGTAGGCAATGGTCCGTAGATTACCTGATTAAATTTTGGGGGAAACTGGGTCAAGGTGGGCGGCACGGTGGTGTAGTGGTTAGCGCTGTCGCCTCACAGCAAGAAGGTCCGGGTTCAAGCCCCGTGGCCGGTGAGGGCCTTTCTGTGCGGAGTTTGCATGTTCTCCCCGTGTCCGCGTGGGTTTCCTCCGGGTGCTCCGGTTTCCCCCACAGTCCAAAGACATGCAGGTTAGGTTAACTGGTGACTCTAAATTGACCGTAGGTGTGAATGTGAGTGTGAATGGTTGTCTGTGTCTATGTGTCAGCCCTGTGATGACCTGGCGACTTGTCCAGGGTGTACCCCGCCTTTCGCCCGTAGTCAGCTGGGATAGGCTCCAGCTTGCCTGCGACCCTGTAGAAGGATAAAGCGGCTAGAGATAATGAGATGAGATGAGACTGGGTCAAGGTCAACGAAAAGGTCAACCTTTAGGTCAAAATAATATATTTTCCATTATACAGTGGTATGCAAATGTTTGGGCACCCCTGGTCAAAATTGCTGTTACTGTGAACAGTTAAGCAAGTTGAAGATGAAATGATCTCCAAAAGGCATAAAGATGACTCATTCCCTTTATATTTTAAGCAAAAACAATTTATTTTCATCTTTTACATTTTCAAAATGATGAAAAAGGAAAAGGGCCCGAAGCAAAGGTTTGGGCACCCTGCATGGTTAGTACCTAGTAACACCCCCTTTGGCAAGTATCACAGCTTGGAAACACTTTTTGTAGCCAGCTAATAATCTTTCAGTTCTTACCTGGGGGATTTTCACACATTCGTCCTTGCAAAAGGCTTCCAGTTCTACAAGTTTCTTGGGCTGTCTTGCATGCACTGCTCTTTTGAGATCTATCCACAGATTTTCAATGATGTTTAGGTCAGGGGACTGTGAGGGCCAGGGCAAAACCTTCAGCTTGTACCTCTTGAGGTATTCCATTGTAGATTTTGAGGTGTGTTTTGGATTGTCTTTTTAACTTCAACTTTTTTTTTTTACAGGTGGTGTGATGTTTGCTTCCAGAATTTGCTGGTACTTATTCGAATCCATGCTTTCCTCGATCAATGAAATGTGCCCTGTGCCACTGGCTGCAACACAACCCCAAAGCATGATCGATCCACACCCATGCTTCAGAGTTGGAGAGGTGTTCTTTTCCTGGAATTTGGCACCCTTTTATCTCCAAACATACCTTTGCACATTGTGGCCAAAAAGTCCTATTTTGATTTCATCAGTCCATAGGACTTGTTTCCAAAACGCATCAGGCTTATTAAGATGTTCATTTGCAAACTTCAGATGCTGAATTTTGTGGCTCAGACGCAGGAAAGGTTTTCTTCTGATGACTCTTCCATGAAGGTCATATTTGTTCAGGTGTCGCTGCATAGTAGAACCATGCACCACCACTCCAGGGTCTGCTCAATCTTTCTGAAGGTCTTTTGCAGGGTTTTTTTTTTTGCCAATGAGCAGTTCTTTCAGAAAGTTTTCTTCATCTTCCAGACCTCACCTTGATCTCCACTGTTTCTGTTAACTGCCATTTCTTAATAACATTGCAATCTGAGGAAACAGCTACCTGAAAACACTTTGCTACGTTCTTGTAGCCTTCTCCTGCTTTGTGAGCATCAATTATTTTATTATTCAGAATGCGAGGGAGTCGCTTATAGGAGCCCAAGGCTGTTGAATTTAGGGACAAGTTTGAGGAGTCAGAGAATTTATACAGCTTTGAAATCTGCATCATCTGACCTTTCCTAACGAAGAATTTGAACAAGTCACAGCTCAATAAGCTAATTAAGGTCTGGAACCTTGGTAAAAGTTACCTGAGAACTCAAATGTATTGGGGTGCCCAAACTTTCGCATGGCGTTCCTTTTCTTTTTTCACTCTCCAATTGTACAAAACAAAAATAATACACAAATCTTGCAGAAAATGCTGAAAAGAAATGTCTCATCTTTACCTTTATGCCTTTTGGTGATCAGTTCATCTTCTGCTCACTTAACTATTCACAGTAACAGACATTTTCAGTAAAGGTGCCCAAACTTTTGCATGCCACTGTAACTCAAAAACGGTTGCCAATAGATAGATGTTTACTATTATGAGCATATAGGAACTCCCATATGGCCTTTCATTGGGCACCATGATCTTTGACCTTGAAAGGTCAAACTCAAGGTCATGGATTTTCAGAGGGCTGTAACTTGAAAACAGTTGATGGTAGACAGATGTTTACCATTATCAACTTCTATGCCATATGGACTTTCATTTGGCACCATGACCTTTGATGACTTTGAAATGTCAAACTCAAGGTCATGGATTTTCATCGGACTAGAACCTGACAGCTGATGATTGAGAAATATTATCGTTATCATCATGGGTAGAAAATACCGTAAGTGCTGCCGGGAGAAGTTTGTTTTGCCTGGCAACACTTGAATTAAACATTTTATTTATGCATGTTTGGCGTTGAGGTATTTAAAAAAAATAATTTAAAAAAAAATGCATGGAAGAAACAAAAGTGCCATGTGGTGGAGAATAAAATGTTTGTGTGTTCTGTTTATACAAAAGCACACACAAATTACAACCCCGATTCCAAAAAAGTTGGGACAAAGTACAAATTGTAAATAAAAACGGAATGCAATGATGTGGAAGTTTCAAAATTCCATATTTTATTCAGAATAGAACATAGATGACATATCAAATGTTTAAACTGAGAAAATGTATCATTTAAAGAGAAACATTAGGTGACTTTTAAATTTTATGACAACAACACATCTCAAAAAAGTTGGGACAAGGCCATGTTTACCACTGTGAGACATCCCCTTTTCTCTTTACAACAGTCTGTAAACGTCTGGGGACTGAGGAGACAAGTTGCTCAAGTTTAGGGATAGGAATGTTAACCCATTCTTGTCTAATGTAGGATTCTAGTTGCTCAACTGTCTTAGGTCTTTTTTGTCGTATCTTCCGTTTTATGATGCGCCAAATGTTTTCTATGGGTGAAAGATCTGGACTGCAGGCTGGCCAGTTCAGTACCCGGACCCTTCTTCTACGCAGCCATGATGCTGTAATTGATGCAGTATGTGGTTTGGCATTGTCATGTTGGAAAATGCAAGGTCTTCCCTGAAAGAGACGTCGTCTGGATGGGAGCATATGTTGCTCTTGAACCTGGATATACCTTTTAGCATTGATGGTGTCTTTCCAGATGCGTAAGCTGCCCATGCCACACGCACTAATGCAACCCCATACCATCAGAGATGCAGGCTTCTGAACTGAGTGCTGATGATAACTTGGGTCGTCCTTCTCCTCTTTAGTCCGAATGGCAAGGCGTCCCTGATTTCCATAAAGAACTTCAAATTTTGATTCGTCTGACCACAGAACAGTTTTCCACTTTGCCACAGTCCATTTTAAATGAGCCTTGGCCCAGAGAAGACGTCTGCGCTTCTGGATCATGTTTAGATACGGCTTCTTTTTTGAACTATAGAGTTTTAGCTGGCAACGGCGGATGGCACGGTGAATTGTGTTCACAGATAATGTTCTCTGGAAATATTCCTGAGCCCATTTTGTGATTTCCAATACAGAAGCATGCCTGTATGTGATGCAGTGCCGTCTAAGGGCCCGAAGATCACGGGCACCCAGTATGGTTTTCCGGCCTTGACCCTTACGCACAGAGATTCTTCCAGATTCTCTGAATCTTTTGATGATATTATGCACTGTAGATGATGATATGTTCAAACTCTTTGCAATTTTACACTGTCGAACTCTTTTCTGATATTGCTCCACTATTTGTCGGCGCAGAATTAGGGGGATTGGTGATCCTCTTCCCATCTTTACTTCTGAGAGCTGCTGCCACTCCAAGATGCTCTTTTTATACCCAGTCATGTTAATGACCTATTGCCAATTGACGTAATGAGTTGCAATTTGGTCCTCCAGCTGTTCCTTTTTTGTACCTTTAACTTTTCCAGCCTCTTATGGCCCTTTTCCACTACCCTTTTTCAGCTCACTTCAGCTCGCTTCAGCCCGACACGGCTCACGTTTCGACTACCAAAGAACAGCACGACTCGGCTCGCTTCAGCCCTGCTTAGCCCCTAAAACTCGCACCGTTTTGGAGTAGGGCTGAAGCGAGCCAAAGCGAGCTGAGTGAGGCTGGGGGCGTGAGCAGACACTCCCCTGTGCACTGATTGGTGAGGAGGAGTGTCCTCACATGCCCACACACGCCCCGCGAGCACGCTGGGATCTGTAAACACCGTAAACCCGGAAGAATAATAATTACGAATTACGAGAATTTCTGAAGCCTTATGCGCCTCGCCTCATCTATACGCTCTTGCCAGTATCTGTTGGCGTTGTCAGTGACAACAAGCCACAGCACCAAGACCAGCAACACTAACGACTCCATGTTTATTATTTACTATTCGGGTCGTGAGACTACCGCCTAAAAGCTCACTGATGTCACTGTTTGCGCTGCTTAACGACATCACGTGACGTCCACCCACTTTCGCTAACTCCACCCAATGTGTCCACCCACTTCCAGCCAGCACGGTTCAGCGCGGTTGTAGTCGAAATGCAACTCCAACAGCCCCGCTCAGCTCGACTCAGCCCAACTCAGCACGGCACGGCTCAGCCGCGTTTGTAGTGGAAAAGCAGCATTATTGCCCCTGTCCCAACTTTTTTGAGATGTGTTGCTGTCATGAAATTTCAAAACGTCTCACTTTCGACATTTGATATGTTGTCTATGTTCTATTGTGAATACAATATCAGTTTTTGAGATTTGTAAATTATTGCATTCCGTTTTTATTTACAATTTGTACTTTGTCCCAACTTTTTTGGAATCGGGGTTGTATATAAGGAATACACATACGTTATTTGGAATGAACAGCTGATGTTTTACAAACAGACCAGGCACCTGGGATGGAACTTTAAAATAAATACATTTTTACCCAAGCATGAATATTTTACTTTCTTGAAGGTAAGCAGGTAGTTATGATGTTTACAGGAGACAAAGTAAGACCACGAAAGTGTGGTGCTGCATGATTCATTCATCCCTAGTAACTGCCTGGTCAGGATAATGATTGCTTAAATTAAGCTGATAGTTTGTTTATATTTTAGGAAACACACTAAAAGTTTGAAGACAGCTGATTATCACTTGATTACATGCACTTATTACACAGCTTTATTGAATACTTGATTCTGATTGGTCAATTACGGCATTCTATTTAAGGTTAACTAAACTACACTCACCGGCCACTTTAAAGGGCATATTCTGTACCAATTTCATTTTTTTTTATTTATATGAAACTATGTCCCTTTACACACTCATCCAGAAGGGTAATTTTGCACAAGGCCATCTGTCTACAGCAGAAAAAATAAAATAAAACGCGTCTGGAAAAATCCCAAGGGAGTCTGGAGCCAGATTCGTGACGTCACCTGCGGAAGCAAGCTTGCGCAGTTTCAGTGCACAGCCTGTGTAGACCAAGCGCTCCCATTTCTCTCTCATTGTCCGGTCTTTTGGAAAACGATGAGTATTAATCCCATCAAGATTGGTGTTGCTACACCCTCCTACGATACATCTGTTAACCATTTTAATAATTCTGTGATAACGTTGAAGAAATTTGCAGAAAACCACCAGGTCGTTTTCTCATAAACAAACCAGCGCTGATGTAGGATTCAGAAGGAGGCGTCCCGCAGATGACGTCACAAAAATCAGTGTTTCCCGGGAAATCCAAATGCAAAGTTTTTTCCAGAGGCGGACCAATTCGCCTCAAATGGCTTGATTTCACCTGAATTTTTCTGGTATTGCGCAAGGTAAAAAAATTGCAGAGAATGCAGAATGTTACAGATATTTGACCAAAGTTTAATATAAAATAGGAGAATTACATTGACCTTGCTCCTGAATTTACCCGTGATATGCACTTTAATAGGAACTTGTTTATTCTAAGATTCCTGTTCTTGGCTGCAGGAGTGGAACCTAATGTGTTCTTCTGTTGCATGCTGAGATGCTTTTCTGCTCACCACAGTTGTAAAGAGTCATTATATGAATTACTATATCCTTTCTAGCAAAAAAAAAAAAAATCTCGAACCAATCTGTCCATGTTCCTCTGACTTCTCATCAACAAGCCGTTTGTTTCCACCCACAGAACTGTCACTCACTCGACATGATGTTTTTTGTTTATTGCACCATTCTGTACACTCTAGAGACTTGTGTGTGAACCCCAGGAGATCAGCAGTTTCTTAAATATTCAAACCAGTCCATCTGGTTCAAACCAACACCCATGCTACATACAGTGAAAGAAATTCACACTTCACCGTGAGATCACAATTTTTCCCGTTCTGATATTTGAATAAAGTGAACATTCATGAGCTGAAGCTCTTGATTCGTATCTGCATGATTTTATGCATCGAGGGATCGGCTGATTAATGTTCCTCAGGGTATGTTTGGTATTACAGTTTTTACTCCATTGGTTTGGCTCATTTCTTGAAACAGAAATTATATTCTCAAAATAACATGGACAAACCTCCAAACCACTTGGAAATTGTTCACAACAGAATTGAATTTCATCAAATTGCAAACGTCTCAGTACATCTTTGCAAATGATTAAGTACAGGTAGCCTACAGTTAGCCTACATTTAGCACAATTTCCAAGTGAATAGATCTTGTGGATCTAAACTGATGTTGATTCTCAGTGTAATGGTTCTTCTCTCCAAAATATGTCAGCATCATTTCATTGTATAAAAGTTATCACATGCACAATGGTCTGTTCAATTGTCAAAATAAGTCAAGAACATAATACCATGAATACCATATATGAATCTCTTGGAACATTTGATAAATTGATGACAGTAATTGACAGTCAGGTGAAACTAGAACTTGACTAACGAAGGAGGCGTTTCACACATCTCAGATGACCAATCAAACAGTACGTTTAGTTACCCGACAGGTGTTGGCCATGATTGTGAATGCTGCCAAACATGTACAGTGGGGCAAAAAAAGTATTTAGTCAATCACCAATTGTGCAAGTTCTCCCACTTAAAAAGATGAGAGAGGCCTGTAATTTTCATCATAGGTATACCTCAACTATGAGAGACAAAATGAGAAAAAAAAAAATCCAAAGATTTTCTATGGGGTTGAGATCTGGAGACTGGCTAGGCCACTCCAGGACCTTGAAATGCTTCTTACGAAGCCACTCCTTCGTTGCCCGGGCGGTGTGTTTGGGATCATTGTCATGCTGAAAGACCCAGCCACGTTTCATCTTCAGTGCCCTTGCTGATGGAAGGAGGTTTTCACTCAAAATCTCACGATACATGGCCCCATTCATTCTTTCCTTTACACGGATCAGTCGTCCTGGTCCCTTTGCAGAAAAACAGCCCCAAAGCATGATGTTTCCACCCCCATGCTTCACAGTAGGTATGGTGTTCTTTGGATGCAACTCAGCATTCTTTCTCCTCCAAACACAACAAGTTGAGTTTTTACCAAAAAGTTCTACTTTGGTTTCACCTGACCATATGACATTCTCCCAATCCTCTTCTGGATCATCCAAATGCTCTCTAGCAAACTTCAGATGGGCCTGGACATGTACTGGCTTAAGCAGGGGGACATGTCTGGCACTGCAGGATTTGAGTCCCTGGCGGCATAGTGTGTTACTGATGGTAGCCTTTGTTACTTTGGTCCCAGCTCTCTGCAGGTCATTCACTAGGTCCCCCCGTGTGGTTCTGGGATTTTTGCTCACCGTTCTTGTGATCATTTTGACCCCACGGGGTGAGATCTTGCGTGGAGCCCCAGATCGAGGCAGATTATCAGTGGTCTTGTATGCCTTCCATTTTCTAATAATTGCTCCCACAGTTGATTTCTTCACACCGAGCTGCTTACCTATTGCAGATTCAGTCTTCCCAGCCTGGTGCAGGTCTACAATTTTGTTTCTGGTGTCCTTTGACAGCTCTTTGGTCTTGGCCATAGTGGAGTTTGGAGTGTGACTGTTTGAGGTTGTGGACAGGTGTCTTTTATACTGATAAGTTCAAACAGGTGCCATTAATACAGGTAACGAGTGGAGGACAGAGGAGCCTCTTAAAGAAGTTGTTACAGGTCTGTGAGAGCCAGAAATCTTGCTTGTTTGTAGGTGACCAAATACTTATTTTACCGAGGAATTTACCAATTAATTCATTAAAAATCCTACACTGTGATTTCCTGGATTCTTTCCCCCCATTCTGTCTCTCACAGTTGAAGTGTACCTATGATGAAAATTACAGGGCTCACTCATCTTTTTAAGTGGGAGAACTTGCACAATTGGTGGCTGACTAAATACTTTTTTGCCCCACTGTATATATAGAGCTTGACCAGGACCAGTACAATTTCTGAACATGGAGGCACCGGGCCAAGTACAAGGCAACAAGGGCAACTGCCTGCTCGAGGAAGAAGAAGAAGAGTAAGAGGCAGTGGAATAGGGGGAAGAGGCCGAGGAGCACGAAGACACCATGCTGTCCCGAATGAAATTCGGGCCACAATTATGGACCATGTTCTCAACCATTGCCTCACAGTGGCAGAGGCAGGTCGCCAAGTGCAGCCTAATGTGCCTCGCTCTACAGTCTCTTCCATCATCCAAACCTTTCGCAGGGAAAACAGGTATGTACTCAGTCAATGATGGAATTATATGTCGTATAGGACAGGACACTGTGCATAAAGCAAGAAATGTATTTATTTACTCATTTACCTATTCATTTAGTGTGCGTGTTATTGGCCTACAGTAATATCTTACCTCAATGGGATATTATGATCCTAAAAATGACAAGAAAAATATTGGAGAAAATAAACTATAATTATTGATGATACAGTTTACAGTAGTATTCCAGTCACTGTGCAGTGATGCATTAGAATTGTGGTCAAGTTACTGTAAGTAAAACAATACAATTACATTGGTAACTCATTCTGTAAGAAATACATAAGGCATACATACATTACGAATGGTAATACAGTGTTGTCCTTTGAATTCTATGTCTAGGATTGGATGACAACCTCGCACGGGTGGCAGAGGAAAACTTCTCAAAGAACAAGAGATCTGTAACATGGCAATGGCAAATAACGCCATCACAGAGAGACAGATCTGCGCTGCAATCCGACGAGACAATGCCATATTTCAAAATGTCAACTCTATAAGCATCTCCACAATAGACCGGATATTGAACAAGCATCAAATGACCATGAAGCAACTTTAAAGGGTACCATTTGAGAGGAACTCTGAGTGAAAGAGTTGCGGTACCAGTATGTACATGTAAGTCAGTTACTGGTTGTCTATCATTATAACCTTTTTACAATTCAGCAGTGGTTCCCAAACTTTTTTGGCTTTACCTGATTTCTGAATGCAAACATTTTGCCTAAAAACTGCAACAGAAAACTGCAGCTTGCTGTATGATACAATTATCATCTCATCTCATTATCTCTAGCTGCTTTATCCTGTTCTACAGGGTCGCAGGCAAGCTGGAGCCTATCCCAGCTGACTACGGGCGAAAGGCGGGGTACACCCTGGACAAGTCGCCAGGTCATCACAGGGCTGACACATAGACACAGACAACCATTCACACACTCACACCTACGGTCAATTTAGAGTCACCAGTTAACCTAACCTGCATGTCTTTGGACTGGGGGAAACCGGAGCACCCGGAGGAAACCCACACGGACACGGGGAGAACATGCAAACTCCACACAGAAAGGCCCTCGCCGGCCACGGGGCTCGAACCCGGACCTTCTTGCTGTGAGGCGACAGCGCTAACCACTACACCACCGTGCCGCCCACAATTATCATTATAATCCTTATTTTGAAGAATATAACATACGATAAGAAAAGGGGTCAAGGAGCTGCAATTAGTGCCTCCCAAGCAGATCTATCTAATACTGTGGGTTTTACTGTAACATTTCAGTAAGTCTAGTCATTGATGATTTCCCCCTCCCCTTTCTGTCAAATACCCCCCGTAGTACCTCTGTGTAGGCCTATCCCTAGGGGTACATGTACCCCAAGTTTGGAACCACTGGAGTAGTGGCCAGTAGTATATTGAACTAGTGGAGGAGAACATATTACATTCCTATGTAATTGTCTGTTACTGTAGTGTATGACTCTTCTGTATGACTGATTTGATTTTTTTTTTTTTTACTCTATTGTAGAGAATAATGGCATAGGAAGGAAACGAGACCCCTCACATCCTCGTGATTGTGGATGAAGCTGGCTTCAACCTGGCCAAGGACTGAAGACGTGGCTGTAATATTATTGGCCACCGGGCCATGGTGGATGTCCCAGGCAGGGTTTCCCCAGGTTTGACCACCATAAATTTAAGACCTTTTTAAGACGACTTAAATGAGAATTAAGACCTACATCGCACCCATTATGCGGTCGTAGAACACCAGATCAAATTCCCAATAATGACAAATGTTTCAAATAAAAATACTTTTATTATAAAAGTTATATACTTAAGTCATTAGGTGCATTGCTTGTCGAATCTTCACATTCAAGACAAAAAAAAAAAGTCTAAACCTGGAAGAAAGGAGCACAACGTAGGGTCCACGTCATGGCCTTAAAAGGTACACAAAAATGCAATAGGCATACCAACACATTAATGCCAAAGGTGTGCACTCACCAGTCAAAAGGCCAAACTGAGGGCCTCACTCGAGGCCTAAAGAACTGTCTCTGAACTAATTATGACCGTGCACGCAGAGATGATACTTAAAATAAAAAAGTGATGTGGGTGTATTTTTTTTTAAAAATAAAATATCAAAACATTCACAACACTCTAAACAGACAAACTCTTTGTCTTAGTTTCCCAGCACTTGCTTCAACCATTTTACATTTTGTACCCTTGTAAACGAGGGAGGGAGAGAGATACAGAGGGGCATAGATAGATAAGAGATGAGGGGGATAGATGGGAAGATAGATAGATAGATAGATAGATAGATAGATAGATAGATAGATAGATAGATAGATAGATAGGAGGTAAAGGGCCCCATACACGTTCAAAAAAGTCGTCAAAATTTTGATATCAAAATTTTGATACAAAGTTTGATCGTGTGTAGGGTGTTTTGATGTCAAAAATTTGATGTCAAAATTTTGAACCCAAATTTTGACATATCAAATCACTTTGATATTTTTTGAAGAGTCGTCAAATTATTGATGCGTGTGTGGGGGGCTTGATGGACTAGCGTTCACTTGGTGGTATAGATGAACGCATCACAGTGTCTTCTTTCAATATCAATGGCTTGACAAGGTCCAATAATTCATCGAAGGATGGGGCATCCATCCTAAGGAAATTACGGAAGTCCTCTGGTTCTTTGAGACGAAGTTCTCTGAGGAGGTTGACGTGACCGTACGTTCGCCATTTCAAAAACCAGTCTTTCGACCATTTCCGTCGATGCCGAGGCGGTTCATTGTCCAAAGCAAACACAAGTGCTACGGCCACTGCTGCGCCCATGTCAAAGTTTTTGACAATACTGAATTTTTGATAGAAAAAACATTGAATCGTGTGTGGACATTTTACATCAAAATTTTGATACAAAATTTTGACAACTTTTTTGAACGTGTATGGGGCCCTTAAGCCTAAAGTCTCTTAAAGGTGCACAAAACTGCAATTGGCATACCAATACATTGGTACAATGGTGTGCACTCACCAGCCAAAAAGCCAAACCGAGGGCCCAACTCAAGGCCTAAAGAACTGTCTCTAAACTAATTATGACCATGCACCCAGAGATGATAAACAGACAAACTCTTTGTCTTAGTTTCCCAGCATTCAACTTGCTTCAACCATTTTACATTTTGAAGAATAAAAAGAAATGTAAATACTCCTAGTAAACAAGGGAGGGAGGGAAGACATAGATGTGGAGGTGGATAGATAAGAGACACAATGAGATAAATCCACCACTTGCCTCGTTAAAGTCTTTGACCAACTCCTTCGTTATATAAGGAGCAAGACCGAATTTTGTTATGCAAGACGTTTTGTTTTTTCCACAGGAGAACGTTGTAGCGACTTCCGAGTCTGGGAACACAGCCTTAAAGAGTTCACTTATGCCCTCATTCGAGCTGTACGAGTGGTGTTCCGTAATTGTTTTTAAAATCCAGAGCACCCCTGCCCGAAGTGTCGGGGTTCCACCGACACCCATCATGCCACTGCTCGGCCCTTGTGTTGTTGCTAGCCTTGCCGATGATGTCTGGCTTGGCTGATGCTGCCGACGTTCAACAGTGGTGCTAGTGCCAACTCCAGGTGCATTCGGAGATTGAACCGTGCAGAACTGAGTGATGGGCTGGTGGTGGTGGAGGGCAGATGCAAAGTGCTTTGAGCTCTTCATGTGAGACTCTAAAGCGAAATGACCTATAGTGGACAACTTGAATGTCTTTCGACAAACACAGCATCTTGCTTCAACGTCGCTTCCAGGAACCTCCCTCACCCAATCATGATATCTTTCATCTGAAAGCCACTGCTGATTAAAACGACACTTCCCCATGCTGCGATTCACGGAGTCTCCTCTCCACCATGGACTCCGACGATTGCGCCGGCGCGAAAATGTATCAATATTGTTTCTTTCTTTGCGCATACTCCAAGAAATTCAATAATGTTACGCAAAACCCACGTTTTCACATCGTAGAATAGTATGAGTAAATTTAAGACCTTTGTTTAAAAAATTAAGACTTGGGCAAAGCAATTTAAGACTTTTTAAGGCCTTAATTTTGGAATATTAAATTTAAGACTTTTAAGACCCCGCGGCTACCATGCCAGGCCAGCGAGGGGGCAATATAACTGTGTGCTGCCATTTCTGAGAATGGTGTGGCCACTCACATCCCCAGTCTTGGCCCATACAATACACAGAAGCTCCTCATCTTCTTGGACCGCCTTTATTCTGATTGGATCCCTGAAAACGAGAGAGGTCTCGTAGGGCCTCACCTACCAAACTATGTGAATTTCCACCATGGCCCGCTCATCAGGGCCTGGTTCACTACTCATCCAAGGATGGTCATGGTGCTCCGACCACCTTACTCTCCTTTCCTCAATCCTATTGAGGAGTTTTTCTCCGCTTGGAGGTGGAGAGTGTATGAGCATCAGGCTCAAGATCAGAGGTCCCTGCTCCATGCAATGGACGCTGTGTGTGAAGATATTACAGGAGATCAGTGTAGGGGATGGTTGCGATATGCACGCCGTTTTCTTCCCTCGTTGCATCGCAAGGGAGAATATACGCTGTGATGCGGACAAGAATCCGTGGCCAGACAGACAGCAGCGTGTGGACGGCCAGGAGGGTGAGGACAGCGACCGGCGAATAAGTGTTGGTTGTGAAACTCCAGCTTTATTTACAGCACTGTAGGCTTCTTGTTTGTGTTTTATATTACAGTATATTATGCTGTATACATTTTCTTTTTACTCTGATGTATAGTTGTGTGAATAATAATGGTTACAATTTCCTTGGCTGTATGAGTGCAATGTCAAACCTTCTCTTACTGTAAAATCTTTTTTTTTTTTTCCCAGTTTTATACACAATTGTATTCTGTTAGCTAGGGGGGGGGAAAAAAAAACTAGTACAGTAACCAGTGTCAGTGAAGGACTGGGCGAAGACTGAGAGGTGGACATGAGGGGTATTTCAATGGTCCTCTGCCATAGTGACAAAACATCTAAACATTTTGACTTGCAGTGCTTACACAATGCCAAAGGGACGATGCATTTTGGGGGCACTGACGATATGAGAAAGGAATTTAGTTTTGACACGAGTGAACTGTTTTGGGAGAGATGAGCTTTTGTAGGTGAACCATGGTGTTGTGCTGAACCATCCAGGTTATTTTGGCAAAAGCACCAAGAGTGTTGAGAACGTCCGGTCTGTTTCAAGAAACGAGCCAAAGCAATTGAGAAGGATCTTTGCGATTTGGTGGCACTGACTCTTTTTATATGGGAAAGAAATGTAGTTTTAAGCATGAATGAACAGTTTTGGGAGAGATATAAGCTTTTGCAAGTGAGCTATGGTGTTGTGCTGAACTGTAAGACTGTTTTGCCAAATGATCTTAGAGTTTTGAGAATGTAATTTCTTTTTCAAGAAATGAGCCAAACCAATGGAGAAAAACTGCATTATTATCCAGGTTTTATAATGCATTCATACACTTGTCCAATGCTTACCCATCTAAAAAGGTTCAGAGGTTGTGCATATGGTGCATTGTGAGGGCCACTGAAGTTGTTTGATAATCAAGGAACACTTACCAGCGGGCACATACAGTGGTGCTTGAAAGTTTGTGAACCCTTTAGAATTTTCTATATTTCTGCATAAATATGACCTAAAACATCATCAGATTTTCACACAAGTCCTAAAAGTAGATAAAGAGAACCCAGTTAAACAAATGAGACAAAAATATTATACTTGGTCATTTATTTATTGAGGAAAATGATCCAATATTACATATCTGTGAGTGACAAAAGTATGTGAACCTTTGCTTTCAGTATCTAGTGTGACCCCCTTGTGCAGCAATAACTGCAACTAAACGTTTGCGGTAACTGTTGATCAGTCCTGCACACCGGCTTGGAGGAATTTTAGCCCGTTCCTCCGTACAGAACAGCTTCAACTCTGGGATGTTGGTGGGTTTCCTCACATGAACTGCTCGCTTCAGGTCCTTCCACAACATTTTGATTGGATTAAGGTCAGGACTTTGACTTGGCCATTCCAAAACATTAACTTTATTCTTCTTTAACCATTCTTTGGTAGAACAACTTGTGTGCTTAGGGTCGTTGTCTTGCTGCATGACCCACCTTCTCTTGAGATTCAGTTCATGGACAGATGTCCTGACATTTTCCTTTAGAATTCACTGGTATAATTCAGAATTCATTGTTCCATCAATGATGGCAAGTCGTCCTGGCCCAGATGCGGCAAAACAGGCCCAAACCATGATACTACCACCACCATGTTTCACAGATGGGATAAGGTTCTTATGCTGGAATGCAGTGTTTTCCTTTCTCCAAACATAACACTTCTCATTTAAACCAAAAAGTTCTATTTTGGTCTCATCCATCCACAAAACATTTTTCCAATAGGCTTCTGGCTTGTCCACGTAATCTTTAGCAAACTGCAGATGAGCAGCAATGTTCTTTTGGAGAGCAGTGGCTTTCTCCTTGCAACCCTGCCATGCACACCATTGTTGTTCAGTGTTCTCCTGATGGTAGACTCATGAACATTAGCCAATGTGAGAGAGGCCTTCAGTTGCTTAGAAGTTACCCTGGGGTCCTTTGTGATCTCACCGACTATTACACGCCTTGCTCTTGGAGTGATCTTTGTTGGTCGACCACTCCTGGGGAGGGTAACAATGGTCTTGAATTTCCTCCATTTGTACACAATCTGTCTGACTGTGGATTGGTGGAGTCCAAACTCTTTAGAGATGGTTTTGTAACCTTTTCCAGCCTGATGAGCATCAACAACGCTTTTTCTGAGGTCCTCAGAAATCTCCTTTGTTCGTGCCATGATACACTTCCACAAACATGTGTTGTGAAGATCAGACTTTGATAGATTGCTGTTCTTTAAATAAAACAGGGTGCCCACTCACACCTGATTGTCATCCCATTGATTGAAAACACCTGACTCGAATTTCACCTTCAAATTAACTGCTAATCCTAGAGGTTCACATACTTTTGCCGCTCACATATGTAATACTGGATCATTTTCCTCAATAAATAAATGACCAAGTATAATATTTTTGTCTCATTTGTTTAACTGGGTTCTCTTTATCTACTTTTAGGACTTGTGTGAAAATCTGATGTTTTAGGTCATATTTATGCAGAAATATAGAAAATTCTAAAGGGTTCACAAACTTTCAAGCACCACTGTATATACACTATATTGCCAAAAGTATTTGCTCACCTGCCTTGACTCACATATGAGCTTAAGTGACATCCCATTCCTAATCCATAGGGTTCAATATGACGTTGGTCCACCCTTTGCAGCTAGAACAGCTTCAACTCTTCTGGGAAGGCTGTCCACAAGGTTTAGGAGTGTGTTTATGGGAATTTTTGACCATTCTTCCAGAAGCGCATTTGTGAGGTCACACACTGATGTTGGACGAGAAGGCCTGGCTCTCAGTCTCCGCTCTAATTCATCCCAAAGGTGTTCTATCGGGTTGAGGTCAGGACTCTGTGCAGGCCAGTCAAGTTCATCCACACCAGACTCTGTCATCCATGTCTTTATGGACCTTGCTTTGTGCACAGTCATGTTGGAAGGGGAAGGGGCCAGCTCCAAACTGTAAAAACAGTCTGCATGCCTAGGTGCTTGATTTTATACACCTGTGGCCATGGAAGTGATTGGAACACCCGATTCCGATAATTTGGATGGGTGAACAAATACTTTTGGCAATATAGGTGTATGACAGGGCGGCACGGTGGTGTAGTGGTTAGTGCTGTCACCTCACAGCAAGAAGGTCCGGGTTCGAGCCCCGTGTTCGGCGAGGGCCTTTCTGTGCGGAGTTTGCATGTTCTCCCCGTGTCCGCGTGGGTTTCCTCCGGGTGCTCCGGTTTCCCCCACAGTCCAAAGACATGCAGGTTCGGTTAACTGGTGACTCTAAATTGAGCGTAGGTGTGAATGTGAGTGTGAATGGTTGTCTGTGTCCATGTGTCAGCCCTGTGATGACCTGGCGACTTGTCCAGGGTGTACCCCGCCTACTACCTCATATCAATAACGCTTGTAAGACTGCATTTTTTCATCTCCATAACATCAGGAGAATAAGAAAATATCTTTCTGCCGACACTTCTAGAATCTTAGTTCATTCCTTTATAACAAGTAGATTCGACTCTTGCAGCAGTCTTTTGTATGGCATTCCGGCCAAGTCTATTAGCAAATTACAGCGAGTCCAAAATGCAGCAGCAAGGCTTATTACAGCTACGCCTCGTTTTTCTCATATTACTCCTGTTTTGCGCTCTCTGCACTGGCTCCCGGTTAGTGAACGAATAGATCACTGAAGTCATGTAGCACATATGCCTTATGCAGAAACTATGAAATTTTTCTCACACCATTCAATGCTGGGCGATAGGGCCTTTGCAGCAGCTGCGCCAACACTTTTTAATACACTTCCTTGAGGAGATTAGACAGAAGGTTTTTAATTTTAAGAAATTAAGACATTTCTATTCAAGAGTTTACAATAGTGCTGTCAAAAATGTTGCGTTATTAACGCATTAACTTGACTCAATTTTAACGGCGATAATTTTATCGCGAGATTAACGCTCTGTGACATGATGCCACACCCCGCACAGCCAGAGTCCTCTGCCCTCCCCCGAAGAGCCACGGTGCTCGGCTTAGGTTTCGTTTTCCCATCGCGGCTCCAGCCCCACTTTGCAGTGGCTGTGACAAGACGTGTTATGCTCTGCAATAAAAAAAAAAAAAAAATTGGTACAACCAGTGTTCGAACTATGCCGATATTTTCGGGGGGGTCCCTTATTTTCCCTTGGGGGGGGGGGGTGCTTGTGCTTGTCTCAGAGCGCGGCTCTCCATCGCGCGCTCACTTGGGATATGCAAATGCTTCCCGTTACACACGATTGCTATGTCAATAAACATCATTTTGCCAATATTTTCGAGACCCCCCAACATTTCCCAAATCATGTTTTCAAGGGATCTCATGTCTGTTTCAGGGGATCTCGGATCCCCCATGTACCCCCGTAGCTCGAACGGTGAGCAAGCCCATTCACTTTTTTATGCTGATAAGAGAATTACAATGTTTTTTCATGTGACAAAAATGTGTGATTCAATTGCGATTAATCGCGAGTTAACTATGACAGTCGCAACATTAATCGCGATTAAATATTTTAATCGCTTGACAGCGCTAGTTTACAACTAGCTAGTTTTATATTAGGGATTATTATGTGTATGCGCGTGTGTAGGTGTGCGTGTTATATGTATGCAATGCATACATGTATGCGGCGTCCGTGCTTGCAATGCACGCTCAAGCATGCCACATGTATATGCCCATATTTTTTAAATATTTTGTAACACGCATTTGATCATATATTTCAGGGCTTTTCAAAGTGTGGGGCGCGCCTCCCCTAGGGGGCGCCAGAGTTCTACGGGGGGAGGGGCGCAACGTGAGGAAAAATAAACCAGAAGTAGTTACTATTGCGGACATTTAGCAAACTTCAGCTAGCCTTTGCCAGAGACAAAACGGATCGATTTTTAGTACCTAAAGCTACAGCGAGTGAGGAGACAGAGTCTGGGCCAAGCAAAAAAAGAAGGAAGTATGACCACGATTATTTAAAGTTTGGATTTTCATGGACTGGATCTGAAGATGCTCCACTGCCACAGTGTGTTGTCTGCCAAGAGGTGCTAGCTAACGATGCTATGTTTAAAATGTGTAAAACAAGATGTTTAAAAAAAAAAAAAAGGTACAACCATTTTTTTTTAAATACGAATGGAACATTAAAGGGGAACAGAGGGCAACATATAGAGTAACTATAACAAAACACATTAACGAACCTTATTCAAGACTTACAAAAGTTTTTTGTTCTAAGGTTGGAAAGTTATAGTGTTTTGAAAGTAGCTCGAGCAAACTATTTCCGCAGTTTGAACAGCCCGCCATGATATTAATTTTATCCAATCAGAATGCACGTTCATTTTCTCTGCGTAACACTCATGACGTATGTACGTGCCCAGTTGTGTTGGCTCATTGAGGTTGGGAATAGCACGTGTGAAATACCTGTTTCTGCCTCTTGCGACGATTTCGCAAGTCCACGGGTGGCGCCTATCTCATTGCAGCAAATAAATTCTGCTGGACTCGTGAGCAACTCCACGTTACATTTTCCGCACGAGCACCACGCCGTGTCACCTGCACGCAGACGCTCTGCCCCACGCTCGCCATGCCCATGGTCAGCATCCTCGCCGTCATCCGAGCTTTCTTCTCTTATTTCATCACCGGAGTCGAGAGTACCTCTCCTAGGTTCAAACTGGTACCCTTCTAAGCCATAGCCTGCTTGCAGTGTGTCTTGCGGGATCTCTTCGTATGATTCGACAGAGCTGTCGCTTTCACTTGATGCGCCCGACGCCATGATTACACGCTTCTCTCCTCTATTTCGGAGAGTTCCGCTAGTGCAGTGGGTAGCGCTGACGTCACGGTCTTTTAAAAATGGCGACTCTTGTGCGGTGTAGCGTATAAAGTATTATATTTACAATTACCAAGATATTTCGTTGTTTTCTAGTATATAAATGATAGAATACCGTATTTTCTGGACTATAGAGCGCACCTGTATATAAGCCGCATCCGCTCTATTTAAAAAAATAAAATAAAAAAAAAGATATACAAGTCGCACCGGGCTATAAGCCGCAGATATCTATGTTGAAAAATTAGATATTTACTGCATGTACAGAACGATTTTGTACTGTAAATGTACATGTATGTACCTGAACAGATTCTTTCCGAACAGTGCCTTTTAACACGGCAGCAACTTTGCTGATTAAAACGGAACAGAACCAAGAGAAAATAACCGGTATTTATTTACCTTCATTTCTCCTGTGTTTGAAACCACAAGTCACTTTAATCATCTTCGCTGGATTTGAAAATAATTACCAGTTAGTAATTTGTCGTGCGTGTTCTATCTGCTAAAGATCTGCTAATTCTTCTTTGCATTGATTTTTCGTCTATCTTATTTTTGATTCTACTTCCGGTTAGAGCGCCCCTAGCGGTGGAAGAAAAATCCACAGAATAGCCGCACCTTTGTATAAGCCGCATGGTTCAAAACCTAGGAAAAAAGTAGCGGCTTATAGTCCAGAAAATACGGTACTTAAGAATACGTTACTTTGTCACATCAGCAACTGTATATATTATATTTGGTACCCCTTTAAGTATAGCAACAACAAAAATTGTAGGGGGGGGGCGTTGTTTATTTGCTCTCTGACAGGTAGGTGATTCTCCCACACTTTGAAAACCCCTGATATATTTCATGTTAATTTGTGCGCTATAAGCAATAAATTATTACTGCACTGCTCTCGCTCCTTGTGCCACCACATCACACCAAGGACAAGGAGAATATTACAAAGATTACAGCACACTTACTGATGTATCATACAACACCACGAGAATCAAGAGTCATGTCCGTCCAGAAATTAAAATTATTAGCCCCTTCAATCGACAGTGGGACAAAGATGAAGTTTCACCTTGTTGTCAGGAAACTGCTGTTGAAACCTTATGAGGCCAAACTGAGTTGTGACTGGAAGTCCCCCCCCCCCCCCAAAAAAAATTGTCCTTGCTCTCGGGGGTGCGAAATAAAGTCACCTAAAGGTATCTGAACAAGGCTACACACAACACAGATTAACACTTCTACACATAGGAGCTTTGGGTTTGACAAACAGAAGGAGAAAAGCCATTTTTGTACAAGTGTTTAATTGTATTAAGGTTCATTATTATTTATTTTTTTTTTCCAACAGTACCTCATCTCTCACCTGCTTCTGGTGGTACATTGTCTTAAGACAGACAGTGACATTTCGGTTAAAGGCAGTTGATTCATCTTCCTTATTCTCGCTGCTGATTTCTGTTTGCTGATCTGAGACCAGTATTAACAATGTTCCTAAATGAAGGGGGGGCCTGCTCTGGGAGCAAACATCTGTATCTAATCCCAAACATCCGAGAAACAATTCTGGTTTGAAATAATTGAGAGTAAATAACGAAAGGTAACCCATTCAACTGAAGTTCCATCGTAATGTCATGTCGTGAGCTGTAATTATGCGTTTTAGCATAAATACGAAGGTGATTATAGGAAATCGCACGCTCTGATTATCCAGAAATAAATGAAAGAAAATGCTGTTCCTAAAAGCACTAAAGATGCTACGAAGTTTGGTCGAAAACTAAAGGGAAGGTGGGATTGTGATTTATTTTATCCATTTCATAAAGGATTTTATGTGAGTCGGCATAGATAAGTGACAAGTCTGTGCCTTTATTACATTTGAAATAAATGATTTTATTATACAGAATTTGAATAAAATCACTTGTGTATTTGTACTAAAATAATTATCCACCTCAGGCTCAGTGAATAATCGGTGATTATTCTATCCGCATTCAGTGAATACGAGCAGTTGTGTGCTCTGATTGGCTACTCTACTACTAGGATATCAGCTCAGTAGAGAAAAACAAAATGGTGGAGCGTGTTGCTAAACCAACCGAGGGCGAAATAAAAACTCAATAACAACCCCCCCCCCCCCCCCCCAAAAAAAAATTACAAAAGCGCAACCAAATACGGAATAAAAGTATTTGATAGCAAGAACATCTTATTTTTCAAGAATTATCGCATTTTTCACAAATTGCTCCTGTCATTTCGCTGGTTTGTTTACATTCTAAGCGGAAATTATTTTGTCAGATGTTTTGGATAAAAGTTTTTATTTATCGAATTTGTAAAAAAAAAAAAAAAAAAAAAAAAAAGGCTGCATTTCTTAAAATCCAGTGAATGTGGATTTTAAAAAAAAAATGATTCGACTCAATCTCATCATACATGGCTTATAGCCAACTCGGTACTACGTGCCTCGTTGGCCATCAGCTCATGTATGACTCGATTTCGTGGAATAACAAAATATTGACCGTGACTTAGTCTCGGTTATTATTCACCAATATTCACTTTGCCTTCTGCAAATAATTTAATTGCAGCAGGAGTAAAGAAACTAGCAAACAACCAGAGAAAGACAAAAACCTGACAAGTCAACTTAATTGAGACATGTAAAGGCAAACAACCGCATCTTTTTGACCTGTGTATGCTGAATCACTCCGAGGAAAGTGCTCTCTGCCCTCTTCCACATACACAAGCTCACAGATGCTATTGGTTGTTGCTGCTGCGACTCACAAGAGAACACGGAATATTTTGGATGGCTGCGGCATTGTTGGGATTTGAACTCTCAACCTTCTGACACACCTCACGTAAATCAGGAGGCAATAGTAGTTTAAACAGAGAGAAAGCAAAGATGCTGGCACAGAGGTTTTTTTTTTTTTTTTATGTGCGATGTTGAGGTAGAAACCCGGAGCTCATAAAAATTAAATGAATTTCTGATGGCTATGAGATCATATCTGGCATATTTAGTTCTCGGTTTGGCTTCGCTGGCATTAATTACATTTCAGGAAACCAAATTGAGGATTTTACTTGCCTGGTAGTTTAACCAATTTATGATTTGAGCATTTTGGTGCAGTAAGATTAAATTGGTTGTCGTCTGCTGCGTAGAAACAACATGATTATAATCTCAGAATTGTAAAATGAGTACATTTCGGTCAAATCCGGTTTTCTTACTCTAAATAAAGCCAATGCTCGGCTAAGCTGACATCCTTTAAAAATGCATTGCTGCTTTAATGGAAAGAAAACCCTACTAGACACTGCAGACACTAAGGTCGTCTCAGGTGAAGATGTTTTTCCACAAACTGTTTCTTTAACGGTGCAAAACTGGCCTCAGATCAGTGTAAAAGGGCGAATTCCAGAAACCAGCGCGCGCACACAGCACTCATTATGTACACATGCAAAATATGCAACAAATGCTGTTTAAAGTCTTATTTCTGCCCTGTTTTTTTACTTTACACAATTTTTATCGACACAAACACCATTTAAAAAAAAAAAAAAACTTGCACAAGGGTTCATCATATCAGCTGTGCTATACAACGACTTCCTCCTTCTTGAAACACCGGCATCACGTTTTCTTTTTCGTCGCTCTTTACACTGAAGTGTTTTGTTCGAGTTGGAACATTCATGTTCTTTGTTTAGCTGAAAGTAATTTGGTAATTAGCCTCATTACTAACGTTTAAGCAACCAAAGGAAACGAGGATCAGTGCCAGAAAGCAACTTAAATTTATACCGTCATTCGTTCGAAATCAAAACGCACGACACGTTTGGAGACATGGCCGCCGCTCGGTCAGTTCACAAAACAAAACCTGTCTTGTGAAAACTTCCCAGTCCAACTGTTCCTCTTCGCAGATTGTTGAATCGCTGTGTGTTGTAGCCTCGCGCGCTGTGGTTGTGGTGCATGCGTTAAGGCTGAGCAGGAGGGAGCGAGGAGCTGGATGGAGCCGCTGGCTGCGCTGGCGGGGGTGGAGGAGGAGGCTGCTGCTGCACTCCTGAGTGTGTGTTTGGGGAAGGAGGAGGAGTCGGGCGCTTAAACTTATCCGGACTGCTGCTTCTCCTGGGGGACGGCCTCTGTGAAGAGAAAAGATGATTCTCAAACGAGCTGGAATGCACCACTTACGAGCTACTCTATTAGACCATTAGTGTTCAGATATCAAGTCCGGGCCTATTAGGGTGTTTTTTTTTTTTTTAAGTTCACCATATGAATATTTCCACAGTGAATGTACTTTTGATTAAAATAACAGAAAAAATTTTTTTATAGGAGGTATAATTAGGGCTGGGCGATATGGAGGAAAAAAAACTGATATATTTTTGCTATATCTCGATATACATCTATCTATGCAGGAAAAACAACCCCCCAAAAAACAGACACCAAATTCAGCAAGGTGTTTTTTTTTTTTTTTTTATTGAAGTGCAAACAGGTAGGCAGCCAAGTGCCTACAGGTAGACTGGTACTAGTAACAAAGTGCTTGTGCACCATTTTTAATATGAATTATCAAACCAAGGAAGCAGTATATTGCCTTATTTTAACTACAAACATAAAACCTGAGGGTAGGCAGTTCTTATAAAGTGCGTCTTAAACATTTAAGATAACAAAAAAAAAAAACATTTCCAGGGGCTTCAAAGTTTGGGAGAATAGCAGGGTACAAATAATTTACAGCAGGGTGCAAAATGGTAAAATGTCGGAGGGAGGGAGGGAGGGAGGGAGGGATGGATGGATGGATGGATGGAGGGATGGATGGATATGCAAGTACGAATTTTTCATGGGGCGGGATGGTTTGGAACAGGCCATCTAAAATTGGGATAACATTTACCCGGGACAGGTATTTGAGGCGGGTCGTCTAGCTTAAGCTTGATTAGCATTGTTACGCACACCAGTGTTTCCCACAGAAATTTTGGAGACTATGGGGGCAAGCCATGGGGGAGGCGCGGGGGTTGTTTAAAATTGAGTGATATGTTAAATATTAAGTTATTACTGAAAAACTACTGATTAAAAAAAAACAGACACTGAGAAATGGTCCTATAAACAACTTTACCAATATAAAAGATTACCAGGACTACAAAAATGCAGAAAAATAGGCTTTACTTATCCAAATGCACCTGTTGGTTCAAAAGTTAAAGTGCAGAGAACCTCACAGCACAACATGAAGTTACCTTAAAATATAATATAAATGCCTCAGCTTTCATGTAAGAAAAAAAACTATTAATACTAGTACTGTGTGCAGGCAGTCTCTCCTGAAGACTAAATTAAACAATAATTATAAACTAATAAAATAAATGGCTCAGGCTTCATAGAAGAAAAAAAAAAACAAAACTATTTGAACAGAATCTCACAGTATGATGCTGAAGCTGCCTAAACAATGGAAAATAAAATACCATTTTGGCAAAAACATTGGCATCCATTAATTTCTTGTATTAAGTAAAAAAAAAAAATATATATGTTGCCAGATACTGCTGACGTTTTACAGCCCAAAATATGTTCAAAACCCGCCAAAATGCACTTAAAACCGCCCAATCTGGCAACACAGGCGGCAGTAATGGCTGCACTCGTGTCGAGGATGTAAACACAGTTGATGCGGCAATGGACATACATGACATATTGGATGTAATTTACATTCACAACTTTTTTTGCTGTCAGAAATATTTAATATTAAATTTTGTGACTCGACTGACAATAGCCGGCGGCATAACAAGCCATAGCCGGCGATTTGCCGCCGGTGACCGGCTACTTTTGAGACCGCTGCATTTCATAAATAATAATTTGACTTATAGAAATAATACATATTGCCTTCCTTTTCCTTTAAAAACAAAACTCAAACTCATCTCACCGCATTAACTCTCAGCCTGGCACACTCCTCGTACAAACGTTTGTGGCGTACCTGTAAATGGTTGAACAGGTTCGTGGTGCTCGACGCTTTGGTTGCCACCAATTTCTTGCATTCCCGGCAGTAGACCTCTTTCTGTTGTTCGTCCGACGGTTTAAAACCAAAATATCTCCATATAATGGAGCCATTTGTCCTTTTTTTTGGTACGAGTTCTGCCGCCTCCGGGTTTTCTGTGGGCGCCGCCATGTTGAATGAGTTAACATGCCGCCTACACGCAAGGGGAGGGCGTACAAACGCAAGAAAGAGGCGGGGCGGGCAGCACCATAGCACAGTGAAGGAAATTAAGCACAGTGGCGAAATCATATTAATTTAGAGCATTATCTCGATATATACGATATGCCAAAATATTTTTCGTGTTCATAAAACATAGATATATCGCAAATCTCGATATATCGCCCACCCCAGGTATAATTGCAAAATGAAGACACTTTGTCGCTCTTTATACTCTCCACAATATTTATCATGCTTTAATTAAACCTTATTTATGGCTCAAGTCAGTGGAGACATGCTGCTCCAACTCATTTAAATAAAGTGCTTATTTTCCAGAAAAAAAAAAAAGCTCTTAATGTATTTTGTCGAGAACACACTTCCTCTTTCTAATTCCAATTTCTTACCTGTACATTTTCTTTATTATGACTCTGTTGCCCAGTTAATGTGCGATGCTGAAAACAGGCTCGCTTCAAATGTTCACGCATACAATACTAGATTTTCAACGTCAGATGATGTTTATATTAAAAATCTCAATTAGAAGTACAAAAAAAAAAAAAAGTTTGGAGCAAAATTACGGAATAATATACCTCGTGATGTACGTAAATTAAGTAAGAAAACGCTTAAGTTACATAAAACACTTTGAATTTTTATTAAGAGAAGGCAGCCATGTTTGATGTTCCCTCAAGGGTAGACGGATTAAATTACAAACTATAAATATTTCAGACTTGATTTCATCATAATTTAATTTCCCTTGTCAATTTTTTCAAATCTATGCTGTCTGTTACAGTATTTTCTTCATCGATTGTAATTTTTTTTTTTTAGTTTATTATATGCGGGATGGTGTTAATTTGTAATTATATTGTTTATTTAGTGATAATAAATTTGAACTTCATATCCTTCTCATGCTCCCGAGTGTGTAAATATACACACACGACATCAGTTTTATTGACTTCAAATAATAATAATAATAATAATAATAAATTTGACACGTTACACCGAATATGCTCACACGCATATTACAGGACATAAATTACAATAAGATATAGTGAGCCTGTCTTACGCCCGGGTCAAACGCCACATCCCACATGGGTTGAAACCAACCCAAACAGGTTTTGCTCACGTGCAAAAGCACAGCGCCTGACCCGGGCTTACAAAACACATAAATAACTATTATTTTCGCGGTCCGGTTTCCATCAAATCCTGCGCTCTGATTGGCTGGCGAGTGGGTCTGTATCCTACGGTACGGACCCCGGTTACGGACCTCTGGCGACTCGCTCGTTCACAACAACAAACATAATAGCATTTTTTGTCAACATTTATCTTTATTTTTTTTATAAGATTTATTTATAAGATTATCAAAAATCTTATAAATTTTTGCCAGCATTTCTCAGGAGAATAGCATTAATTTTACAGCATGGATCGCGATAACGACAATCTTCACAGCGAAAGCGAGTTTTACTACCCTGAGGAAGAAGAAATAAAAGAAAACATTTCAGGAGAAAGCTAAAAACCTCTAACTTGCTAACGCTGAGTAAAAACATGGCTGAATCCTGAATGACTCCTATTTGTATAAATAGGGGACTACATAGGCGGCAAAATGTAGTTTTTTTTCCTGCCATGGAAGTGCACTTGTATACCGAGGAGGAAGCCATTTGCATTACAGCCGTGAATGAGGATTCAAAATGGCGGCTCGGCTCGGTTTTCCCTTTCGGGCGCTCTCGTTTTCTGTTAGAATTCGGTAAAGAAAAAAATAAACGTATTATTTACCAGCTTAAGGTCGGTCCGTATGGTGAAATACCGTGACCTTGGCCTTGAATACTGACCTCGGCCCAGAACTTTCAAGACCTCGGTCACGGTATTTCACGATACGGACCTCCCAGCTGGCAAATAACACACATGCATATATACATAATTAGAGAGAGTGCGTATATAAATAAAAAGCTACTGCCATAAGATAAACATTAAAATAAAATTACTCTACTAGCAGTGACATGCCTCCCTTAATAGATGAATTTTCAGGACGCATTTAAAAGCATCTACATTTGTGGCGTTTTGGATCAACGCAGGCCAGCTGTTCATAGTTTGGGTGCCGCGACAGTAAATGATCGGTCACCCAGAGTTCGCTCAGGACCTTATATTGGGAAACTGAAGTAAGTGTCATATAACCTGCATGGATTTCTGTATTTTTAGACCTGGAATATACTGTCCAGTTTAAACGTCTTGGTTTTACAGCGTTTCACAGAAGCCCTTAGACCAGGGCTTTTCAAAGTGTGGGGCGTGCCTCCCCTAGGGGGCGCCAGAGTTCTTCGGGGGGGGCACAACGTGAGGAAAAATAAACCAGAATAAGTTACTATTGCGGACATTTAGCGAACTTCAGCTAGCCTTTGCCAGAGACAAAATGGATCGATTTTTAGTACCTAAAGCTACAGTGAGTGAGGAGACAGAGTCTGGGCCAAGCAAAAAAAGAAGGAAGTATGACCACGATTATTTAAAGTTTGGATTTTCATGGACTGGATCTGAAGATGCTCCACTGCCACAGTGTGTTGTCTGCCAAGAGGTGCTAGCTAACGATGCTATGAGATGTTTAAAATGTGTAAAACAAGATGTTAAAAAAAAAAAAAAAAAAGCACAGATGTTTAAAATGTGCAAAAGAAAAAAATAGTGTACAACAACCAAATACGAATGGAACATTAAGTATAGCAACGACAAAAATTGTAAAGGGGGGGCGCTGTTGTTTATTTGCTCTCTGAGGGGGGGGCGGACTCTCCCACACTTTGAAAACCCCTGCCTTGGACAAAGCGACTCACAGAAATGTCAATTTCAATGTACAGAGTGCGCAAGTGTGTACAGGCTGCCAGAGTGTTACAAATGGATCCGTGTGTGAATAAGTCAGCATGGTGGCCAGAAGCTGGCTTCACCATCACACTCGTCTGTGCAGGAGGAATTTTTCATCGAGAACACATCGATTTACAAAGCCCAAACACCACCTCACCAAAGCAGTTTCTTAGCAACCACTTAGTCCTACAGCTACCTTCTATTCCAGGACCTATTAAATAAAAAGGTGCTAAAAGATGGAAGAGGAAGGAAAAAGGAAATCCACCTCGGAGACTTTAAAAAGCTCATAAAATACCTCAACGCTGAGTATCTAATTTAAAGTATTTTGTGTACCTGAACGCCGTGGGAGGGTCCAGGGTGGACGTGCAGTCCTGGGGGAGTGTAGTGTGTGTGTGGGGCTCGGCTCAGCGTGGCTGGAGGTGTGAAGCCCACAGTGTGACTGGCGTACGACAAACCTGCAACACAACGGAGGGTAAAATATCACTTGTACACACACGTCCTTAAAGCCGTTTGGAACTACCGAACTATTAAAAACATTTTTAACCTTCAGAACGGGACTTCTGATTGAAAAGATAGATAGAGTAAGACTGACCCAAGTATAAACACAATGCACGTGCTGTGAAGATGACAGGTGTTGTCATGGTGACGTACCTGGTGAGATGGGGCGGCTGGAGGATGGGGAGGGAGTGTAGGGGGTGGGACTGGACACGGTACGAGCTCTCAGTCCCTGAGCAGACATCTCGTTAAAATACCTACAAGGCCGAGACACACACCAAGAGACAACAAATATCAAAAACAACTTTGACCAAATTACTTCGCAGAAGTTTGAGCCGTCTTCATAACGCGATTATTTCAGCATGTACAAATGTGACTCGCATCATTACAAAGCTCCTGTTCTGCTCTTCTTTGTGATGTGTTTCATGTCTATGCAGTGACGAATTCGGACACCATTTACATCAGTCAGGTTCTAAAGGTTAAAGTTGATGATGACACCGTATTTCTACATTTTTCTCAGCTGTGTCAGAGTTCATCTGGAAATACCTCTCATCGTCCATCTCCAAACTGCTCTCACTCTCGCTCAGCTGCCTGCACAGAGCTTCTCTCCTCTCCATCTCCCGCTGCAGCTTCCTCTGCAGGCGCATGTTTTCCTCCCGCATCTGTCGCTCCTCCTCGATGTACTGCGCTCGTTTCTCCGTGTCTAACACACACAGTGGAGAAGGAAATTTTCAAAAAAAAAAGCTTGCTCTTGAACTTCCATTATATTTCCACCAAATTTAGACTTTCATACTTCTCTGTATTTGAATATTTTAGTGTTTTTATTAGCTATGAAACTAGCCAACATGTTTTTTTTTTCCCTTTGTGAAAGCAAAGCAATAAGATTGTTTTAAATTTCCAAAGCCATTTATGAAAATGAAGGGAGCGCCCTCTACTGGCTCAACACAGTCACAACACATTTTCACTGGGCATCCAGTGAAAACTATGGACCCTTTTCACGTGACGTTACGACAAACGCGGCCGCCATTTTGGACGTGTACTACCAGTAGTTTACCACAGCCAACATTGAGGAACGGCAGCAAAGAAAGTGTTTGTTTTCAGCAAGACTTCCATCATGCCACTATATTGTTGTGCACCTGGATGTAGTAACCATCAACAAACAAGGCAAGGGTTATCATTTTATCGGATCCCGGTAGATGCTGACCGACGGAGAAGATGGATAGCGGCATACCAACGCTTGTGTAGTGACCACTTTGTTGGAGGTAAGACGAATAAAATTAGCCAGAAAAGGCATTACATTGCTGTTAACATTCCATTCTAGTTTACTGTAATTATGATCTGGCAGCTATTTACACCGGATCCAGTGTAAATAGTTGCCGGAGCCAACGTCCGAGGTTCCGGAGCGCGCTCGCTCGCGGCTCCGGCCGGAGACGGCGCGCGCGCTCCGGAACCTCGGACGTTGGCTCCGGCAGCTATTTACACTGGATCCGGTGTAAATAGCTGCCAGATCATAATTACAGTAAACTAGTAAATACAGTTTTCTGCATCTCGCTCCTTTTTCTTTTATGTTTGTCGCCTTCCTTGCATTCAAACTGATTTGAGCCGAAGTCCACTACATGTCCAAAATGGCGGTCGCGTTTACGAAGGTCACGTGACTGAAAAGGGTCCATAGACCCCTTCGCAGTAAACGTCATTCATACGTAAGCGGAAATTGCGCGTGCAGCCTGGACCCAAAAAAGACTCAGAAATGCCTAGTTGTTGTGTTTTCGGGTGTCAGAATCGTAGCAGTGATGGGGTTAAAATATTCAGAATTCCAGCAGGATCTCACCCATTCTAAAAAAAAAAAAAAAAAAAAAAAAAAAAACCATCGCCGACGTCTATGGCTACAAGCCATCAAACGTGTAGACTGGGATGAAAGCACCATCAAAAATGCGCGGGTTTGCAGCGCTCACTTCATCACAGGTAAGATCAGGCTATTTATTAAATCTTTCTTTTTTATTCTTTCTAGTCTTCGTTTATTGATGTAGCAAAATACTTTGGTAACGTTTGTCTGATTAGCTGGGTCATAGTTACACAATGTAATGAATATTGTTAGCATGTTAACTTAGCTTTGCATGCAATTGTGTTTGTAGGAGAGGTCTCGCTTGACTCAAGCAGTCCAGATTTTGTACCATCGTTATTTGTGTATGCCGAAAATCACAATTTTAAAGCAAGGATGGAAAGGTAAAATTGTGTGCCCTCGCTCTAAATGCCAACTTGCGTTGACTGCTCTACCCTAGCTCCCGCCCCGTTCAGTTTCATTTCTGCTCTCTGCCTCTCGCTTTTTACGCAGCTCTGATTTCTCTTAGCTGCACTCTTTACACTATCATTCCTTTCATGCCATTCCCTCCTGCAAATTGCTGTTCAGTGTTGGTATTTGCTGTTGTAGCTAAAGCCACATTGCCATCACATCACTGGCATAATTTGATTAAAACAAAATGAATATGAATGTCCCATTGTTAATCAAGTTGTACATGCCCGCACATAATCATATGCGTCTAAAGACTTGTAGGCACGAAGTTTTTCGTGGGTGTACACTGAAGTCTGGTCAATAAGGTACGAGTATATATCTGGCCATTGTATACCAGGGAACTTACTAACATCGTCCGTCCACTCTGTAATTAAATGCGGATCCGGTAGGCGATGTCCACTTGTTAGAGTTAACTTATTTATGTAGCATTCTCGATCTTGTAACAACAATTGTTTTGCATAATCTGACAGCTCATAATGCCGGTCTATGGGCAGCGCCATTGTTTCTGGGTCCAGGCTGCGCGCGCATCCTGGCAACGGTCGGTTTGTTTACAAACATGTGAAGGGGTCTATAAGGATGCTGAAAACACACCAAAAAACAAGCAACATATAAACACGCATGTGTGTGTTTCATTTTGGAACAGCTTAGCAATCTTTCTTTAAATATGAAGTACTTGTTTGCTGTGAACATTTACCCAATCCGAACAAGAGGATCCCAACATAGAGGTTAAAGTCGTCAGGAAGACAAGTTAAGATGGGAAACATGTTTAAAATATTACATTCCGCTGTTTATTTCAGTAGAAAAGAAACCATAAGGCTGAGTGCTAATATATCACTTCAGCCAGCACCATGTATTGGAGGGACAGAGTGACAGAATTTAAGGAAAATGTGAAGTAGAGTGAAAAATTCAGGATATAAAAAAAAGGTAGAAGCATAAGAGAAGAAAGGAGGAACGTAAGGAAGAAATGATTGACAAAAGGAAGGAAGGACGGACAGAGGTAAGGAAGAAATGACTGACGTAAGGAAGGAAAGAAGGAGTGGCGCAAGGCATAAAAAGTGAAGGGAGAAAGAAAGAAAGAAGTACAAAAGGAAAGACGGATGGAAAGCATGAAGGATGGAAGAAAGAAGGGGTGAAGGAAAGGAACGAAGATGGAAAGGAATGAAAGGAGAAAGACTGAGTAAAGGAAAGAGTAAAGGAAGGATGGCTGAAGGACAGAAAGATGGAAAGAGTGACCGACATGCTAATTACTTCCTGAGAAAGCGGGGCTCGTTAGTGAAACCGAGTTCAAGAAGAGACTTTTGGACGGTGCAGAGGACAGAAGCATGGAAGAGTACAGTACTGCGTGTGCAGGCACACCGAGGGACTCATCATAATACATGAACTAAAATAAATAAATAATATATATATGGATTAAAGCAAAAAAAAAATTTATTTGACTGAAAATTTACGGGGGGGGGGGGGGGGGTATGGGTGGATTTCGATGAAATTCAGAGAATGGTTAACTTAGAACTGATAACTTATCAATTAATTAATGGATTAATAAATTCAATTTATTGCACTCTCTTTCCATTGCTTACGTATATTATTTTTTGTGGCAAACCACACAAATGCAAGCGCCTGGAATGTTTAGTTTTTTGCACCATGAACTAAATGGCTTTCCGTTTTCACCTATTTCGTACAGCCAAGCCCACCTCCACTTGTTTTTTACACCTTTATCGATGGCAGACACATCAGCGCCTTCTTTCATGTAAAGCGCATCCATGCTGCCGAAACTGAAAGCAGAATGACATGCTCCTCTATGCTCGACGTCGATATAGAAAAAAAGTTTGGATCTTCGCTTAAATTAAAATTAAAATTTGACCTTACTGTGTGTTGAATACGACTTCAAAAACAATTCAAGATTTTATTAAGAGAAATATTGTGGCCAACACGAGTGTTAAGTTACCTAAAAGATCGCGTGAAGTTGGCTGCGTTCGTTCTCATTTTCCTCCATCATTTCATAGGCCAGAAACAGATGTTTTGACGTAATTTAACTTAGTAGGCTATGATTATTATTTAACCGTAGTCTTCTAGACATTTTGACTGTTTGGGGCATTGAACGCTGGTGGATGATTTTCAGGGAACAAAGTTTAGCGCATGTCGGAACATCATTGCGCTCGCAGCCTCCAACGTCCTTTAAAGTGCTGATGACACGTTTTTGATATCTTTGACGATGCTTTATAACATAAAAAGTAATTCCCGATGATCCATATATTAATTCACGAAGGCGCCTATTTTACAAGTTATGATAAAAAACGTGGCTATCTGGGCAAATTTGACACGGCTGCAGCACCCAGGAGACGAAAGAGGAGGAGGAGGAGCTATATGACGTCAGCGAAAGAACCTTCCTCCTAACTTACCAGTTTGTTGTTGATGCGACAGGTGTTCAGTTTGTCATTATTAGTATTTTTTATATATAAGTGCTGTCAAGAGATTAAAATATTTAATCGCGATTAATGTCGCGACTGTCATAGTTAACTCGCGATTAATCGCAATTTAATCGCACATTTTTGTCACATGAAAAACCATTGTAATTCTCTTATCAGCATAAAAAAGTGGATGGGCTTGCTTTGTGCCAATGTTTTTTTTTTTTTATTGCAGCGCATAACACGTCTTGTCACAGCCACTGACATCCATAACTTCCATATTAGCTGAGAAAACCAAGGGATGAAAAATAAAGTGCATATCACTGTGAAAATAAAAAAAATGTTTTATTTTACTCTTCATTAGTTTCTTTTGAAGAGAAGTATTTGCCATAAAAGAAGAAAAAAAACAGATAAAAATAAAAACGTTCATCATAGTGTGGCACTGTATTCTCTAATTCTCACTGCTTATAACTACACCTCCCCGGTGGAGATGAGCTGGGAAACTGAAGACTGAAGGAACAGTATTGAAAAGTATTTTTCCAGTCTCACCTGTGAAAGGTAATCCCATGTGATCTCGTTTGGACGGTAAACCTGTTGGTACAGTTAAACGCAGCGCGCGACAAGCCTCAGCAGGAACTACGGGTGACTCGCAGGGCCAAATTAGAATTTGCGTTAACGGCACTATTTTTTTAAAATCGCGTGAAATTGAGATCACGTTAACGCATTATTATCGCGTTAACTTTGACAGCACTAATATATCCACAAGGATGGGGTAAGTTTATTCAAGTTTCCCAGAGATCCCGAGCTGCATGCGAAGTGGGTGAAGCAAGTCAGGCGCACTCGTGACAAGTGGGAGCCCTCACCAACATCCGTCCTGTGCTCTGAACACTTCGATTTGGATTGTTTTGACACCCTTCCCAGCTTAAAAGAATCTCTTGGGTGTTCAGTTCAGCACAGACGTGTGTTACTACCATCAGCAGTGCCTACAGTATTCCGGAGGGGGTCTACTAGTAGCTATGCCGGATCCAAAGACAGTCCTCCTGTCAGAACATGTGTTGTGAAACGACATAAGATAAAGGTACGTAGAGCTATAGATTCTACATGATAATCATAAACGTAATCATAAAGTCGGTGTGATATCAGTCATGTATTTCCTTGTGGAAGCTTGCGGCTTTCATGTAACTGCCACCTAGCAACGAGAGGCAAAGGGTAAAGAGGGTAGGCTATCATAGATTCTATTCGGAAGAGATCAACACAATTCTAGACTCCCAGAAGAGGAAGAGCTAGCACTAGAGAGTTCACCGGCGTTTTCATGCGCTATTTCCATTGAGTAGAACCGCAGCGTGTTCTTCCGCTGACGTCACAGCATGGCCGCGAGCCACGGACCCAGTTTTCTTGCGCTGTGCAATTAAAAGTTGGATATTCGCGTAACAACAGCTTCTTTTCACGTAATTATAACAGAAATCTAACATGTTTGCCATGTTGTATAGTTTATTTAAGAAATTGCATAGAGTCATGTTCGTGTCATCAGCCCTTTAAATTGTGATATAACGTAGGCTATAAGGCACGGTTCTAACATACCTTACACATTGGCCTAGCGAAAATAATAATTGTTGGGGCGTCTGCTGATTTATTAGCTATAAATTTAGGTCTAATTACTTCTGACAGTCTGCAAGCATTGCACCGTCGGGTCTTCAAGTCTGGATGAAGCAGAGGAGCGGGCTTTCCGGGGTTTATTTTTTCTAACATGCTCTATTTCTATATGTCCAGGTTTGAACTAAGATTTAATTTAATTTAATACAAAACAGAAATGGTCAGACACAAGCACGCCAAGCACATGGGAATGTATTTTGCCAATTTTGACAGCGCGTGTTTTTTTAACGCCGCACCGTAGACAGCGAACGTTTAAACACGATCAAACATAGGAAATGAACGACACAAAGCATGGCTCAAAAACAAAAGTTAAATAAACCCTGCTGATAGTTGATGGTGTTGCAACACATCAGTGTTATAACCCAATCTCTACCCAACCACCCGTCATTTTAATTCTCCTCGGATCAGCACCGACCTCACATTTGGCCTTGGGAGAGTTGTTGACGGAAATCCGTCACACGACAGAAAACTTTAATCCATGTGTATAAGTTTCGGTATTGTGTTTTTGGTTACGACCCCCGTGATCCCTCGTCTTTGTCTTCCTTCCGCTGTCCTATATTTGATTTTAAGCAAGTAACAGCCTTCAGTACAAACCAAAAACCCTGAAGTGCATTACAGTGAGAGTCGGATCGTAGGCTGTGTGTGTGTGTGTTACTCACGCTGCAGCTCGGTGGTGCGCAGGCTGCGCTTCAGCCTCTCCACTTCGCTCTTCAGGAAGCGGATGTGCCGCATCATGTTCTCAGGGGAGTCGATCTCCATGGAAATATCCCGCGGAGAGGGCGGGGCCGACACCGGCTGGTCCAGCTTCTCCTGCAGGATCCTGACAAACACAGCAGAGGTCCATCTCTCAGACACTCCACACACACAACGACCAATACCCACAATTCACCACAGCTGGCACACCGACCTGTTCACTAAAACTCCGCCCCTCATACAAGTGACTGACCAATTGTAACTTATCTGCTCCTGGTCTCAGTGAGATTTGGGCTGGTGCCAGGGGTGTAGTTACAGATACAATGAAAAGATTGGTGAAGGACTGAAATGGATCCATTTCTTAAAAAGACGCGAAGTCTTGAAAATCCGACGCACCACGAACAGACACAACTTTCACCACCTTACACCTTGGATCCAGACCTTTTCTCAGCCTCCAGCTTGTCCATGCGCTTCCAAAGCCGGTTGACCAGCGCCTCCTGCTCCTGCTCCAGTGTGTTCTCCAGGTCGATCTTCTCACGACGCAGCTACACACACACACACACACACGATTAGCAATGTGAGAGTTTAAATGACAAGACTGCTTCAAATCCACATACTCTAGAAAGCTCTCAAGTAGAAATGTGAAGTTAAATTTCACACGGTTTCTACATTCTGTGAAAACGTCAGTGCTAAAGGTTTAACAGTAATAATATACACGTTGAAGTTTTTTGTAAGGAGACATTTAACGTTTATGGAAGGAGTCTCCAGTGTCGGCACTTTGTCAGACAAGACGGTTTTCAGGAGAGAGGTGTTTTTTTTTTTTTGCTTTACAGTTTCTCTAACATTTTTGTTTTATGTACAATCCCCAGCATTAACTCTAACTATAAACAGATAAAAAGGAACTTAATCAACTTTAGGGCAGTAACTCTGCTTGTACTTGGGCAGCTTCACACGACATTGTTGCTTTTTGCCTATACTAGCATCTTTTATAATTATTTACTTGTTGCTTCAGTCGTAGCGTAAACACCTCCCCCAGCGTTACCTGCTCTAAGGTCAGCTGCTTGGTGATGGTGTCGTTCTCCAGCTTCTTGATCTTCTTCATGAGCTTGTTGACTTGAAACTCTTGCTCCTGCTCCAAGTGCTGCTCCAACTCTGCTTTCTCATGCTGGAGCTACAGAGAGACGAAGAGAAAACCCAGTGAAAATTGTTCCTACCTGAACAACTGTTTGACAGCGAAAATGCAGACAGACAAGGAGCTCAATCTCCAACACTGACCCCCCCCAGCTTTGGTTTGCAGTGCTGTATCCGTGTCCCAGATTATTATTGTTTTGAAAGCTAGTCAGCAATTTTATCAAAAGGTCACATCAAATGCACCCCTTGTCTCAGCATTCGCTTTAATTACAGCCACACCTCCGAATCATAGACCAGAACCTACAAATATAAGTGTAGGAGGAGGAGGAGTGTTCTGTACCAACAGGAACATGATTGACACATCCTGTCCTGATTGGCTGGTCAGATGATTTGTGCTTTCCTTCTACACACCCTGGGTCGTGACAAAAAGACAAAAGATTCTCCCTTTGTGCAGATCCATTCATCCAGCTTATTCGTCCGTCTGTCCGTCCCTCCCTTCCTGTTCATCAGTCCCGTCATGTCATCCATCCATCCATCCATCCGGGGGAGGGTTGGGGGTTGTGTTGTATACAGGCATAAATCCCCAAAAAGGATCAAGTTTTTCCAGATACCCCTACCCAAGGTCTACCTGTTGTACTCTGGTCTCTCTAGCAAAACAAATCTTGATAATTAAAATTACCTCATTAAATAAAAAAGGTATATAAATGAGGAAATATCTTGGAAGAAAATTCATCCCATAGACTTGGCAAGGAGCACTGAAGACTGGAGACTCTGGAGACTCATGGTGGCCTCGCTACTAAGGCCCTGTCCACACGGCAATGGATTCAGGTGAATCTGATAAAATTGTTTATCGTTTCGGCCTGGCGTCCACACGGCACCGGCCTTTTGGGTGCCCCAAAACGAAATCTCTTGAGAACGGGTCCCAGAGTGGAAAAATCTGGCAACGGCGCTGTTGTGAAGTCGTCTGGATGAGTAGAACGGATTTGTTTACGATGACGTCACAACCACATGACTGAGTGCTTCACGCCGGGTAGAAGTGTAACGAACTCGATGCGAGTTGTCAACAAATCCTATAACTTGGTTCAGGAAACGCGCTTACAAAATATTTTCACTGTGAATATTGTGTAATGGTGCAAAGTGAGAGAGAGAGAGAGAGAAGCCCTTAGGGCAGAGTCTTTAGTTCAAACACTGCAGAAGCAGTACCAAACCGCGCACCGCCTGTGCGCTTTCCAAAAACAAAAACAATCCCGCCAGCAAAAATAATGGAGGAAAAAAAAAAAAAAAAAAAAGAGCGATCTCACCTCTTCAGATGTTGGTTTAAGTCCGACAATACATTCCTCAAAAAGGGCGTAGAAGAAAGTAATCCATCAACGTGTAGCATTCAATTTATTCCGGACCATTAAAGAATTCTGGAGGATATCAGAATGTTGGCGTACCGGCTTCCATCTACCCCCGTTCATTCCTCTTTCCGCGTCTTTCGTTTTACGCTACTGATTAATAATCAAAACTTTATGTGGCTGATGCTACAGAAGGGGTTTATGCGCATGCATGTACTACTTCTATTGTTCTGGTGTCTCCGATGGGACCGTCTTACAGCGCACGTAGAGGTGTGACATGTGTATTGCATCGTTTTCAGCAAGCGTTGCGTTGCCATATGAACCTGAAATTTTACTGATCCGTTGCCCATGTGGACGGGATATTTAAAAAAAAAAAAAAAAAAGTCTCGTTGCCGTTGTCGTGTGGATGTAGCCTAAGACACTTTGGTTTTAATCTGTCGCCCATCTGTACCACAGCCTCTCGTACCTTACTGCTTGATTCTGTAATTCACTCACCTCTCCACTTTCTATATAAAATGTTCCTGCTCCCTGCCTATCGCCTGGGGCAGCTGTTCCTGCTAAATTACAAACAAAGGAAATTTCCAAATAAAAAGACTTTCATGAAAAGTGTTATACTGGAACGACTGAGATTTTAAATGGCATATGAACCATTTATTAGGTCGAATTAATTTAAAATTCTAATTAGAAAGTCGGAGAGCTTATTTCTTCCTGTAACGCGTTTCACTCACCTCTCCACTGCCCATCACTGTTTTCATTTGTGTGTTGAGTGAAGCAGTACAGTAGTAGATGGACTGTGCTCGTTTGAAATAAGGTTTTAAAAAAAAAAAAAAAAGGCATTTTCTACAGCTAGCTAACTTGATGTTGACAAAGTGATATATTCCAACATGATCTCACAATGAATATTCGTAACATAACGTTAGCTAACTTAATACAGAGCGTGTCTGAAGACACCACTCACTTTTTCTTTTTGGGTGGGGAGGAGGAGGAGAGTTGTTTGTCCTCCGTCTTTTGCTGCTTGGGGGACTTGGACATTGTTGAGCACATGAGAGGACAGCGAAGCAGACAGGAGAGCCACAGCTTGAGCAGGGGATGTTTCTGCATGGTCCCAGTGCCTGCACTCTCCTGTTTTTGAGCAGGTACTCTTTCCACATGGTCCTAGTGCCTGCACTCCTGGTTTACAAGAAGGTAGTACTTGTGTGCCCTTTTGATATCACAGAGGACATTGCTATTGTAGCGCAGTTACAATGGTGCTCAATAGGAGGGGAGGAAAGAATTCCTCCATAAGGGACAACCTTCAGGTTTTGGTATTCACTCCTGAAAATAAAACAGCAAGAGCTTTTTTTTTTTTTTTAAAATACACTCACCATTTTCCAGCAACGCTCAACATAAATCCAGCATAGACACTGATGCAAAAACTGGATTCAAAGTCCCAGGATGCAATGCTGCTATATGAAGAACTTGCATAATGGTATATATTCAGCGAGACTAGGTGATGATCTACAAGATGAGCAGCATGCTGACGGTGCTATCAGCATGACCCTTCGGAAGCCAATCTGTTTGAGTCAAGGGTATAGATTAATAATAAACTTTATTTAAAGATGGAGCCAATTTTTCATATCATCTCTAGCCGCTTTATCCTCTTACAGGGTCGCAGGCAAGCTGGATCCTATCCCAGCTGACTACGGGCGAAAGGCGGGGTACACCCTGGACAAGTCGCCAGGTCATCACAGGGCTGACACATAGACACCCATTCACACTCACATTCACACCTACGGTCAATTTAGAGTCACCAGTTAACCTAACCTGCATGCCTTTGGACTGTGGGGGAAACCGGAGCACCCGGAGGAAACCCACGCGGACACGGGGAGAACATGCACACTCCACACAGAAAGGTCCTCGCCGGCCCCGGGGCTCGAACCTGGACCTTCTTGCTGTGAGGCGACAGCGCTAACCACTACACCACCGTGCTGCCTGGAGCCAATTTAGCACCGCTAATCTTACATTGGGCCATCTGATGATAAATATACAAAATAAAAATAACTCAAGAATACAAAAACAGTAATGTACATACAGTGGTGCTTGAAAGTTTGTGAACCCCTTAAAATTTTCTATATTTCTGCATAAATATGACCTAAAACATCATCAGATTTTCACACAAGTCCTAAAAGTAGATAAAGAGAACCCAGTTAAACAAATGAGACAAAAATATTATAGTTGGTCATTTATTTATTGAGGAAAATGATCCAGTATTACAAATCTGTGAGTGGCAAAAGTATGTGAACCTTTGCTTTCAGTATCTGGTGTGACCCCCTTGTGCAGCAATAACTGCAACTAAACGTTTGCGGTAACTGTTGATCAGTCCTGCACACCGGCTTGGAGGAACTTTAGCCCGTTCCTCCGTGCAGAACAGCTTCAACTCTGGGATGTTGGTGGGTTTCCTCACATGAACTGCTCGCTTCAGGTCCTTCCACAACATTTCCATTGGATTAAGGTCAGGACTTTGACTTGGCCATTCCAAAACATTAACTTTATTCTTCTTTAACCATTCTTTGGTAGAACGACTTGTGTGCTTAGGGCCGTTGTCTTGCTGCATGGCCCACCTTCTCTTGAGATTCAGTTCATGGACAGATGTCCTGACATTTTCCTTTAGAATTCGCTGCTATAATTCAGAATTCATTGTTCCATCAATGATGGCAAGCCGTCCTGGCCCAGATGCAGCAAAACGGGCCGAAACCATGATACTACCACCACCATGTTTCACAGATGGGATAAGGTTCTTGTGCTGGAATGCAGTGTTTTCCTTTCTCCAAACAGAACGCTTCTCATTTAAACCAAAAAGTTCTATTTTGGTCTCATACGTCCACAAAACATTTTTCCAATAGCCTTCTGACTTGTCCACGTCATCTTTAGCAAACCGCAGACAAGCAGCAATGTTCTTTTTGGAGAGCAGTGGCTTTCTCCTTGCAACCCTGCCATACACACCATTGTTGTTCAGTGTTGTCCTGATGGTGGACTCATGAACATTAGCCAATGTGAGAGAGGCCTTCAGTTGCTTAGAAGTTACCCTGAGGTCCTTTGTGACCTCGCAGACTATTACACGCCGTGCTCTTGGAGTGATCTCTGTTGGTTGACCACTCCTGGGGAGGGTAACAATGGTCTTGAATTTCCTCCATTTGTACACAATCTGTCTGACTGTGGGTTGGTGGAGTCCAAGGCCCTGTCCACACGGCAACGGATTCAGGTGAATCTGATAAAATTGTTTATCGTTTCGGCCTGGCATCCACACGGCACCAGCGTTTTGGGGCACCCAAAACAAAATCTTTTGAGAACGGGTCCCAGAGTGGAAAAATCTGGCAACGGCCCCGTTGCGAAGTCATCTGGATGAGAAGAACGGATTTGTTTACGATGACGTTACAACCACATGACTGTCAGTGCTTCACACTGGGTAGAAGTGTAACGAACTCGATGCGAGTTTTCAACAAATCCTATAACTAGTCCAAACACTGCAGAAGCAGTAACCAAAACCACGCACCGCCCGTGCGCTTTCCAAAAACAAAACCAATCCCGCCAGCAAAAATAGGGAAAAAAAAAAAAGGAGCGATCTCACCTCTTCAGATGTTGGTTCAAGTCCGACAACACATTCCTCAAAAAGGGCATAGAAGAAAGTAATCCATCAACGTGTAGCATTCAATTTATTCGGGACCATTAAAGAATTCTGGAGGATATCAGAATGTTGGCGTACCGGCTTCCATCTACCCCCATTCATTCCTCTTTCCGCGTCTTTCGTTTTACAATACTGATTAATAATCAAAACTTTATGTGGCTAAAGCTACAGAAGGGGTTTATGCGCATGCGTCTACTTCTATTGTTCTGGTGTCTCTGATGGGACCGTCTTACAGTGCACCTAGAGGTGTGGCATGTGTATTGCATCGTTTTCAGCAAGCGTTCCGTTACCATATGGACCTGAAATGTAACTGATCCGTTGCCCATGTGGATGCGATATTTAAAAAAAATAAAAAATAAAAAAATAAACACTCGTTGCCGTTGTTGTGTGGATGTAGCCCAAATCTTTAGAGATGGTTTTGTAACCTTTTCCAGCCTGATGAGCATCAACAACACAACACTTTTTCTGAGGTCCTCAGAAATCTCCTTTGCTCGTGCCATGATACACTTCCACAAACGTGTTGTGAAGATCAGACTTTGATAGATCGCTGTTCTTTAAATAAAACAGGGTGCCCACTCACACCTGATTGTCATCCCAGTGATTGAAAACACCTGACTCTAATTTCATCTTCAAATTAACTGCTAATCCTAGAGGTTCACATACTTTTGCCACTCACAGATATGTAATATTGGATCATTTTCCTCAATAAATAAAATGACCAAGTATAATATTTTTGTCTCGTTTATTTACCTGGGTTCTCTTTATCTACTTTTAGGACTTGTGTGAAAATCTGATGTTTTAGGTTATATTTATGCAGAAATATAGAAAATTCTAAAGGATTCACAAACTTTCAAGTCCAACCGTATATAATACCAACAATTATAACTGCCTCAAAAATACTTAAATTGAAAACAGTATTCATCCTCAATTCAGCTGGTAAGCGGTTGTAGACCATCGTGCCATTATAGCACAGTGCTCATCTTCTCACATTTAACTTTGCGTTTGGAACCCACAAGTTGTTGTGTACAGTACTTGTTCTCTTGGTAACTTGACTTGAGGTGAAACATGTCACACAGGTACTGAGGAACTTTTGCCGCTTTTCCACTACCAACGCGGCTGAGTTGGGCTGAGCCGTGCCGTGCTGAGTCGGGCTGTTGGAGTTGCATTTCGACTACAACCGCACTGAACCGTGCTGGCTGGAAGTGGGTGGACACATCGGGTGGAGTTAGCGAAAGTGGGTGGACGTCAGGTGATGTCGTTAGGCGGCGCAAGCAGTGACATCAGTGAGCTTTTAAGCGGTAGTCTCACGACCCGGATAGTAAACAATAAACATGGAGGACATGGAGTCGTTAGTGTTGCTGGTCTTGGTGCTGTGGCTCGTTGTCACCGACAACGCCAACAGATACTGGCAAGAGCGTATAGATGAGGCGAGGCGCATAAGGCTTCATAATTCTCGTAATTCTCCTTCTTCCGGGTTTACGGTGTTTACAGATCCCAGCGTGCTCGCGGGGCGTGTGTGGACACTCCTCCTCACCAATCAGTGCACAGGGGAGTGTCTGCTCAGGCCCCCAGCCTCACTCAGCTCTGTTTGGCTCGCTTCAGCCCTACTCCAAAACCGTGCGAGTTCTGGGGGCTGAGCAGGGCTGAAGCGAGCCGAGTCGTGCTGTTCTTAGATAGTCGAAACGCGAGCCGTGTCGGGCTGAAGTGAGCTGAAAAAGGGTAGTGGAAAAGGGCCATTTGTTGTGAAGGGCTTTGTAGGCCATAAGTTCTGAAGGATGCCCTTTGTCGAATTGGAAGGAGGCCAGTGGCTTTCAAGAGTGGGGTAGATGATGCCAACTTTGGTTTGTCGTAAGTTATTCTTAAATGCAGTATTCTGCAGTTTATGAATCCGGATCACGTGACTCGACATTCCCCAAACGGTAATACAATAATCGATGTGTGGTTGCATGAATGCTGAATAATAGATTAGGTGCCAATTCAAAGGTAAAAATTCCTTTATCCTTCTTAGCAAACAGATACCTTTACTTAGTGATCTAGCCACACTGTCAGTGTGAGATTTCCAAATAAGGTTTTTATCAAATCGTCCATAGATGAGGAAGAAGTCAGAGAGCTGGACAGATCGAAGGACTAAAGTTGTTCTGCATCGCCCTCTTTAGGTAGAGATGAAACATCACCATCGACAGGAAATCGAACGGCATTGTGGGTGATGTAGGAAACCGTTAAGTCTAAACAGACCAACATGTCAATGAAAGAAGCTGGAGGTAGAAATGCTGACATGGTGCATTTCTTCCTTTACAAAATAAATCTTAATATTCAAATCTTCCAGGGTGGATTTTTCCTTTAAAGCACTTCTGCGATTTGGACAGAAGGTCTGGTTGTGATCCAGACAGTGCGTCACTTCATGCCAAGCCACATATGGTGGTCACAATGACTCACCGTTCCCACTCAAACACCCAGCATTCTGTTGGGTACAGCCGATCCTTTACAAAGCCGTGTTGTTTCGGTGAACGCTGGACTGTTCGAGATGTGCCACTGGGCTGGGCTATATGAGGAATCGGTTTAGGATTACTCTTCACTGAAGGAATTGTGGGAAGACTAATAAAGATCACACATGAGACTTGCGCAACTCGCCCTCAGAGTAGCTAAATGTTTACAGAGGCTGATAGTTGTTTAAAGTAGCTGCAGGCTTCCAGAGGAATTGAGACGACGTGGCTCTCCTTTGACATTAAAGAAAATGGACGGTAAAGGAGATGTGTGGAGTGTGTCGTGCATCAGGCCTTCGGTTACTCATCCATCATGCAGAGCGTCAGTAACTAATCCTCCGTCATACGCACCCGCAGGCCAAGTGGACTCTCCAATTACCCACCCTTTCCCAAACACCCACACCTCCCCCACAACACGTGTCATCTGCTCTGCTCGAGTGTAGTCTGACTCACTCCGAACTCGGAGCACTTGCCCCTTTTGTACGGAGATTTCAATTTCCAGTAGAACCAGGCCCAAAAACAAGCCATGAACATCACTGACTCATCCTCAGCTGTGGGCGAAAAAGGAAAAAAAAAGTGTAGAAATGTATGAGACTGATGTTCAGATCCACTCGGGGTAGAAACTGAATAACACCAGCTTTTTAATTGTAGTTGGAAAAGCTTTTGTGGTAGCTTTGCTAAGGGAGAAGGGGGAAAAATAAATCATGCATACCGTATATGAGGGGGGAAAAAAAAAAAGTCAAAATAATAAAATAAGTATCCCAGGCATCTGGACAAACTAATTCCATGTCTGGGGTGTTGGTAGTTTATTCAAATGTTGCACATATGAACATGATGCTCAGGTGTCTGAACATTTTCAGCCAGACAGCGTACACGTTTTAACAGAACACATTCCAGTTGCTTCATGTTTCATGGTCGAGTGAGACGCTCTTAGCTTTTTAACCCTCTGGGGTTGAGAGCTTCTCTGGTGAAGTTCTGCAGGTTTAGAATGAGCAGGTCATGTATTTAGATTAATATTTTCGAATTATCATACAAGCATGATAAAAACATAGACAAACATACGTTATATATATATTTTTAAAATAACCTAAATTAGAAGAAACAAAACTTGTCACCTTACTCAGTCACACCAGAGTCGGAGCGCTGAGCACGCACTTACACATTCATAAAAAAAAAAAACCCAGGGCTTTGAACCAGTTCAAGGAACGAAAACGAAAACTTTTTCTATTTCACATGGAACAGAAACGAAACCAGAAACGTTATTATTTATGTTCCGGAACAGAAACGCTTATTAAAAATAATGGTAACCGGTTAATACCGGTTTTTATTTCGTTCCTCAAAGTTTCCGTAGCCTACAAATAAAAAAGTCATTCTTCTCCTGCGCAAGTTTCTATGACCCGCTGGGGTTCACTTCCTGTGTGACGTTTGCTGACTGAATGGAGAGAGCGGGAGGGTGGACTACTATCACGTCTCCACATCTTAAATAAGAGGTAAATATTGCAGTCTATCGTTATTCAAAAACGTCAATTTCAAACACGATATCAATATATTTGTCCACGTTAATGAGAGGCTCGCGAACATTAAGTGACGTTAACCTCTGTTAGCCTATCAATGCATAGGGCCTGACTAGCCTTTGGTAACACACTAAACGAATTCTCTTTCATTTTTGGCACTTTTTCTGTTTGTGTAGATGGGAAGACATACTGAGAATCCAAATCGCCAACATTTGAAATAATAATTGTTTTGAATTATTTCTTGTCTTATTTAATGAAGGTTGTAATAGAATTAGCCTACATTTGGCTTAAGCTGGATGAGACAGAGACATAATTTTATAGCCATTTGTTAAACAGCTGACAGGGAACGTAATTAACCGTTCCGGGAACGAAATTTTTTTGTTCTAACCGGTTCGGGAACGTCTATTTAATGGTGGAACCCAAAACCGGAAACGTTAAAATTCCGTTTCTGTTCGGAACGAACCAACAGGGAAAAAAATTCTGCTTCAAAGCCCTGAAAAAAACAAAAAACAAAAACACACTATTCGTATGGTAACGGAATGCTGATCATTTTGACGCGTTCGATTTAGATTGGTTTCTCTTTCGTGGTGGGAACGCTCACCGTAAACAGGATCAAATCTGTCAGACATAGTTTAGGCTACATGTTTGGAGGTAAAACTTGAGATGGCACGTGGATTTGATGCTCAGGAGGCGCTTCAGGGCAGCGGTTCAATTCAACCTTGAGAACTGTGAATGATGAGCGGTGCCATTTTGATCTTCGACTCGATCCAGCCGAAGATCATCTCGAGTAAGTGTAAATATTTCGACTTCTCATGAGCATATCAGTTGATGCGTGTGTGCTGTAGTGCATAATCTTTGCGTGCTTCTTGAGTAAATAAAATATATGTGCACCACCACTCGTTCGCTTTCTTTTCTTCTTCGTCTTTTTTGCCCCTTTTCCACCAAAGCAGTTCCAGGGCTGGTTCGGGGCCAGTGCTTAGTTTGGAACCGGGTTTTCTGTTTCCACTGACAAAGAACTGGCTCTGGGGCCAGAAAAACCGGTTCCAGACTAGCACCAACTCTCTGCTGGGCCAGAGGAAAGAACCGCTTACGTCAGCAGGGGGTGGAGTTGTTAAGACCAACGACAACAACAAGACCGCGAAAGATCGCCATTTTTAAGCGACGAGAAGCAGCAGCTGTACAAACGCGAAGTCATCCATTATTATTATTATTATTGTTGTTGCTGCTTCTTCTGTGTTGTTTTTGCTTCAATATTCGCGCCAAGGTTTATGCAAACGTAGTGACGTAACTGACGTATACAACGACGTAATGGCGTGGCTTCCCTTAGCACAACGAGCTATGGAAGAGCAAACTGGTTCTCAGCTGGCAAGTTGAACGAGTTGTGAACCAGCACCAGCCCCGAACCAGCCCTGGAACTGATTTGGTGGAAAGGGGTATTTCTGGTGCTCTAATGATTTCGGCATGCTCCGATTTTGTTCTCAGTTTCAACAAGTGTAAGCAGTGTTTTTTGTATTCAGTACAAGTTCAGCTACAAAAATATCTATGTAGTGTCATGATTGTACTTAAAAAAAAACAAACAAAGAAACATGCTGTAAAAAGCAGTTTGTGTGTGTGTGTGTGTGTGTGGTGACAAACTTGTGCTGAATACAAAGTCCCAGGATTTTGAAAATACTACTTAAATTTGTTGAAATTGACATTCAAGCATGCCAGAATCATTAGAGCCAGAAAAGACCCTCAGTCCCCAGAGGGTTACAGAGAGCCACTACTGCTGCCCAGAGTCCATGTCACAGAGTTTGTTTATTTTATCGCATAGTTTGAGGTTGGAAGTTAAGGACAGAACTAGAGGAAAATATTTTACTGTTTGTTTTGTTCACACTGAATAGGCCATTTGCAGGAATTGGTCACGTGTCAATTTTCCCCATAGCAACAAGCCCGTGGTGGGCAAGCTAACTCGACATTCCTTGACAACCACAAGAGTTTGACTGGCGATGTGAAGCAATCCATTTCTATAATGGCTGTTTTTACCTTTTCTACTGTCTTTGATCCGAATTTTCATGTGTACTTGGAAAAAGTTTGTGGTTTTAACTTCTGTCGTAAGTTAAAGCGAATCATTGGCCGTAAGAGAGTGTTTTTTGGACTCAAGTTGGTCGCCGGCGAAAGAAATTCACTTGCGAAATGGCGGATTGCTCAGGTATGTTTATAACATTTCTTTTCTACCTTTATTATTCGCTTAATGCGTGAAGATTCTTGAAAATAAATACAGATATATCTGTCAATGTGTTTTTAGCTAATAAGAAGCAGATAAAAAAAACTTTTACAGCCAATGATTCGCTTTAACTTACGACAGAAGTTAAAACCACAAACTTTTTCCGAGTACACACGCAAAGTCGGGTCAAAAAAAAAAAAAAAAAAAAAAAAGTAGAAAAGGTAAAAACAGCCATTATAGAAATGCATGGATTAAAGCAAAAAAAAAAAAAAGACTGAAAATTTACAGGGGGGGTTATGGGTGGATTTCGATGAAATTCTGAGAATGGTTAACTTAGAACTGATAACTTTATCAATTAATTAATGGATTAATATATTCAATTTATTGAGTGATTCTTCACCATTGTTCATTTTTGAGATAAAAGCACAGACACGATCAGCCATAGATGGACTGACCTCCGTTGAGGTGAGACTTGCTCCTGGTAAAGAAGAGGTGTGCTGAAGACCCCTTACATTGGCCTTGTGGCTGGCTTCCAGTTGATGGCGTGACAGCACTTTCTTTCCATTGCTTCCGTATATTATTTTTTTGTGGCAAACCACACGAACCGTAGTCTTCTAGACATTTTGACTGTTTGGGGCATTGAACGCTGGTGTATGATTTTCAGGGAATAAAGTTTAGCGCATGTCGGAACATCATTGCGCTCGCAGCCTCCAACTCCTCAAGCGTCCTTTAAATTGTGATATAACGTAGGCTATAAGGCACGGTTCTAACTTACCTTACACATTGGCCTAACGAAAATAATTGTTGGGGCGTCTGCTGACTTGTTAGCTATAAATTTAGGTCTAATTACTTCTGACAGTCTGCAAGCATTGCACCGTCGGGTCTTCAAGTCTGGCTGAAGCAGAGGAACGGGCTTTCCGGGATTTATTTTTTCTTTTTTTTTTTTAAACATGCTGTATTTCTATATCAGAGATGCCTACACCAAATTTTGAATTTCAGTATTCTTTAAAACATTTTTCAGTATTTTGGAATGACTTTCAGTAACATTAATTTATGCACATTTCTATTATAAAGAGGTGTATATACCAATATGTTTAACATTTAAATTATTAAAAAGAACTGTTTTGTGTGAATTGAATAAACAAAACGCGAGCAGCCATCTCAACTGAATTTCCACTCAACAAATTTCTAGAGCATACAATTTCTCACATTTTTCTAAATACAATAGTGTTCCCTGTTTGCAGACATTACGGTTGACTACCAATCATTGGTATTGAATGTAACTCCTCAAAAGTATTATATTATATTGCCTGGCAAAATGTTCTACCTGTTAACAGAGTCTAATAAAATTAAAAAAAAAAAAAAATGTCTTATTTCATGCCAAAGAGAGTCCGACATTGTTATCTTAATGTCCCAATATATAAATACTTCAGCATAATGCTTCAGAAGAGACATTGAATAAAATGACATTTATAATTGTATTTAAAACAGTGGAATGATCAATTTTTTGCCACAATCCCAACAACACTAATCATAAAATTCTGTTTTTGATCATACTACATGTACATTTGTACTTGCAACACTGAAAAGACTTTGAATTAAAGAAGTACAGCCAGTGTTTGATATTTCAGTGAATAAAAATCAGACATGTAAAAAGAAACTGAATAAGTTTAACTCACATTTCATGGCACTAATTGGCAAGTTCAACTCCAAGCACAGGTCAACCATCACCGCTTCAGCACGGGTCACGTTCCGTGTCTTTTCATCCACAGATTTCGTAAAAAACTGCTGGATACCCCCAGATTTACTTTCCACCTGACTCGCCATTTCAGCATACTCCATACGTTTTTTGGCGTTGACATGCCGCGTGCAGTCATCGCGACCACCATGAGTGATGTTAATGTCAGTTCTACACAGTTTGCAGTGCGCGTATCCATTGCCCTTTTGACTGGGTGTAATGCACGGCCATTCTACCGTATCGAAAATAGCGCGAACAAATGTGCGGAATTTGCGCATGTCACACACAGCATGTGCGGTTGTCGTAAAAATAAATAGCCGTGAATCACGCATGGATTGAAAAAGTCGCTTGGACATTTAAAAACAACTCACTGGAATTTAAGACTTTATAATAATTCCGTACAGAATAACACTGTTTGCCGTAACATCGTATTTACGTAACTTTCCCGTACAAAATACGGCCAATCCGTACTAGTAGGCATCTCTGCTATATGTCCAGGTTTGAACTAAGATTTAATTTAATACAAAACAGAAATGGTCAGACACAAGCACACCAAGCACATGGGAATGTATTTTGCCAATTTTGACAGCGCATGTTTTTTTTAATGCCGCACCGTAGACAGCGAACGTTTAAACATGATCAAACATAGGAAATGAACGACACAAAGCATGGCTCAAAAACAAAAAAAAGTTAAATAAACCCTGCTGATAGTCGATGGTGTTGCAACACAGTGTTATAACCCAATCTCTACCCAACCACCCGTCATTTTAATTCTCCTCGGATCAGCACCGACCTCACATTTGGCCTTGGGAGAGTTGTTGACGGAAATCCGTCACACGACAGAAAACTTTAATCCATGGAAATGGATTGCTTCGCATCACCAGTCAAACTCTTATGGTTGTCAAGGAATGTCAAGTTAGCTTACCCACCACGGGCTTGTTGCTGTGGGGAAAACTGACACGTGACCAATTCCTGCAAATGGCCTATTGTGCTAAATCCTCAAAATTATTAAAAAAAAAAAAAAATTTAACACTGCTTTATTATTATTACCATTTTTTTTTTTTTTATACAGTGGGGGAATAAAATACCCACAAAAATTATTTTTGCTGTGTCCGGCCTTATCCTTCCTGACTTGGCCACATACATTTGCATAAAGCAAGTATATTTGCCCACGCCCACTCCACGAAAACTCTTTGGCTACGTTCACACTGCAGGCTGAAGTGACTCAAATCCGATCTTTTCACTCATATGTGACCTGTATCCGATCTTTTATTGACAATATGAACGACACAGATCCGATTTTTTCAAATCCGACCCAGGCCGTTTGGATATGTGGTCCTAATTCCGATTCCTATCCGCTCTTTTCATATGCGACTTCAGTCTGAACTGCCAGGTCGCATTCATCCGACTTACACGTCATCAACAAGCCACAAACGTCACTATTCTGCGCTGAAGTAGGCGGCGGGTCTCTCAAAAAAAGTTACAACAACATGGCGCATAATCACGGGCGCAGATAGAGGGTGGGACAGGTGGGATTCGTCCCACCCAGATTTAAATTCACCTCGTTCGGTCCCCCCCACTTATAGGGAGGAAAAAACGTCTATGCTGTCTTTCTTTGCATAAGGCAAACCTCACGGAAAAATCAAAAGACTAATTACCATTCGGTTTATTGAGGTGCACAGCAGTGTATACATAGTTGCAACAACTCACATAAAACAAAGACTGATATTCGGTTGGTTGAGCTGCGCAGACTGCACAGGTTGCGAGCTCGAGCTTGGTTGCTATGGTTACTAACAACAAGTTTGATAGGCATATCGGGGTTGGGGTTGGTTTGCTGGCAGCTTTGTCCCCCCCAGTTTTTTGTCCCTCCCAGTTCAAAAAACGTATCTGCGCCCCTGCGCATGACATCAATGCGAGGGACGCTTCAGGCTGTGAAGGTTCTGAATCTTCTCAATGGAAGGACGCAGAGGTTAGGGAGCTGATTTCCATTTGGGGGGGATGCAGCTATTCAAGCTAGATTGGATGGGTCATACCGCAACCGGGCGGTTTTACTTCCGTAAACACTGGCCATGCTCACTGCGTGTGACGTCGTCGTATCCTGCAATGCGCATGTGGAACACTTTTAGGTCGCTTTTCGTTCATACTGAGGATCACATACAAGTCGCATATATTTGTTAATGTGAACGACCTCACAAAAAAATCGGATTTCACAAAAAAATCGGAATTGAGCATTAAGCCTTGCAGTGTGAACGTAGCGTTTAAGGTACATTTAGAACAGATTAAAAACGTGCGATTAATCATGGGTTAACTATGGACAATTATGCGATTAAATCACAATCAAATATTTTAACAGATTGACAGCCCCGGCTAGAACATTTGAAAATTTCGCACATACAGACAGTTTTGCACTGCAGCGCTCCCATATCACACACCACTGTTTACAGCAGAGCAAAACTACACGACATCCGGCACCATTATCAGTGTCGGATAAAATCTACAGCTACTCAGATTCATCCTGAGTATTCACTCATTCTCCATCCATCGACATTAACACATGACAAGATTAGATCACCACATCAGGGATTAAATTACATCATGTTATGTACAGGAAGAACAGAAAAGGTCTGGAGGCAAATATTGCATCTCAGAGGATCTCTTTTCACTGAATCAGCACGTGCAGAACCTAAACGCGATAAATTAACCGAGCTGTCAAACATTCAGTAGCGTTTGGGTCATTACTCGGCCTCAGCCAGCCTTGGGGTCGATTCGACAAGTCTGTGGATCTTTTTCTTCCAAATGCTACCCCGCGATCATAAAAAATCTCCCATCTGACGATTTACCTGCATGAGTTTCCGGGACAGGTCGTTAGTAAGGAACTCCTCCTCTTTCTCATAGTTCACGGCGAGCGCCTCCTTCTCTTTCTGCAGAGCCTGGATCTTCTTAAACAAGGTGTTGGAGATGAACTCCTCCTCTTGCTCTGCTCTTGCTTGCTGCACACAAAGACCACATAAAAAGTTATTCCACAGAATAAAATAAAAATACACTAAAGAAATACATACAGCCAGTTAGGCTTGGGAACAGGATGTCGCAATTCAGCATGACGGTTATCTGGTCAGACAGATAGCCTAGCGAGCAGACGACATTTTATTTACCTACATTAGAAGTAACTAGTAGGGCTGTAACGATACACCCAACTCACGATTCGATTCGTATCGCAATTTTTGACCCACGATTCGATACGCCCACGATTTTTTTTTTTAAATGTTTTTTTAAAAGTAGTAAATTTGACTTAACATTTACTTACTTACATTAACTATTTAATAAATAATTCAGACCACTGCAGAGAATGAGTAATATGTATGCAAAAATGAACAAATGTATATCCAAAGATTGTTTTATTTCTCAAAATAATACTGTTGAGCCGGAAGCTCTGTTTTTTTCGGTTCTGAAAAAGTCATTTTTCCAAATCGTGTAAATCCGTTAAGATTTTTTTTGGGGGGGTGGCTCTCTCACTGTCTCACTCTCATAGGGCCAATGATTTTCTGTGATCGCGGAAAACAGATGGAAATTACGGAATTTTTATGGTGAAACATTGCTCGCGTGTCAAAATGTAACTGCCGCAGAAGGCTTCCGCCCAAGCAGACATGCCTTCAGTGTTGCCAGATATTGCTAACGTTTTCCACCCCAAAATATGTTCAAAACCAGCCAAAAAGCACCTAAACCTGCCCAATCTGGCAACACTGCATGCCTTTCCGGTCAAGTGATTGTGATTGGCTTGTGGCACACCTAGCCAGCCAATGAGCTGCTTGTTTACAGATTCGCTCCCCGCGTCGCAACCAGAATGGCGACCGCTTAAAAGAAACGAATGCTCTGCCAGTGGCAAGTGTGGACGTTGCGTGACTCGCAGAAGATTGTCGCAGGTCGGCGAAAAAATGACTTACTAATAGATATAAAAAAATAAATAAATAAAAAGTAATTTAAGTAAGTTTAAAATGTAATTTAAATAAAAAGTAAAGTATTCATAAATTGAAGTTTGGAAGCGCCTCTGTTTTTGGGCTGAGGAGAAGTTTGAAAGGGTGTACCGCGATTCTGCCTTCTTGTATCGCGATACGGATCGTGGCTCTGCGTATCGCGATTTCGATACGCATATCGTTACAGCCCTAGTAACTAGCATGAGCTAGTTAGCTTTCCTTTCACAAAACAGCCCCAAATCACCCCCCCCAATTTGTTTGTGAAATCATGTGCAATATCCTTAGTTCCTATCATGCCCCCGTAACTTGCCAAATCCGTGCTCTTCTCTTTTTAATCCACTCGCCCAGTCGGACACGCAGCAAGATGGTGTAAATATGGAGTTCACTGAAACTCTTGAGACGGACCATGATCACAGCACACATTTAAACATTCGGGATTGGACGATGGGTTCATTTCTGAAGTGCAAGCTTCACAGCAAACTAGGGCTGTGCGATATATCGAATATACTCGATATATCGCGAAAATTCTGTGTGCGATACATAAAATTATTATATCGTAACTATCGAGTATTTTATGGTCATCTTCCGACTTGCGTTTGTTTCGTGTTTAAAACATTTCCCGGTGGTTTTCTCTCTGTCCCTCAGGCAGTAACGCGAGAGGCTGCCTAAGGGTAAAGAAAACAATAACGTCACGCACTCGCCAACCAATCCCGGGCGACATCTCGGTGCTGAAAGGAACTTCCGGGAAGATTTTCTAGTTTCGGTTGTGTTGCCAGATTGAGCGGTTTTAAGTGCATTTTGGCGGGTTTTGAACATATTTTGGGTTGGAAAACGTTAGCAGTATCTGGCAACACTGCCGGCGGGAAGATTTCCTGGTTCCGGTTTACAGCGCTGACTCAGTTCGTGCAATCGCTGGTGTTGCATAGGCTACCGTGTAAGCTCTGGCAATTTCAGCAACAAATTACTTCCTAAAAGAACTAGTAAGGGGTCAGTCAACTGGCATTTTTTTGGATATCGCGAGGAGGACGTGGAACAGCAAATGCCAGTTCGTAAAGTGTGTGGGGAAAAAAAAAAAAACACCTGTCATCACGAAAGGCAGCAGCACAACAAATATGTTCCATCACCTGAAACTCACCCGGTACAGTATGAAGAGTCTCAAACTCCGAACTACTTGTCCATGAGCTAAACCCCCCCACAAGCTAAACAAATGACCATAGCGGCCTCGTTCTCCAAAGCCACCCCATATGAGAAAACGAGTCAGAGATGGAGAGCTATAACGGATGCGATCACTAACTTCATTGCCGAAGACATGATCCCAATTAGTATAGTGGAAAAACCAGGCTTCCAAAAATTACTAAACACACTCGATCCCAAATATGAATTGCCTGTTCTCAGATGTTTTACAGAGAAGGCAATACCGGAATTATACACATCTGAGAGGCAGAGTCAGAAAACATTCAGTTCAAAAGTGTGCAAAGAGAGAAATGATGTTTTGCAGATCTCTCTCTTCTCTCCCTCAATCTCTCTTTCTATTGTGAATGTTCCAGTGGTTCTCAGTAGTCAGGTTAATAGCTTGGAGATCTATTTTTTTAAATAATTTAATGAATGAGCACTTTTCTTATTTAGGCTAAATGTCTCTCAGTCACTACGTTTACATGCACATAGAGAGAATCGAATTTCTGCCTTTGCTCGACTGAAATCGAAGTTCAAAATGCCATGTATACACCTTAATTCTGCTGAAATTGAACCGAACTTGATTTCTCGGAATCGAGCTACACGACCTAGTTTATGCGATTTCTGCCGAGCTACTTTGTGCATGTATACCCTATCGAGCTAGTTGTCGAGCTACTTCCGGAAGTGACGAGACCACAAGTGGTAAACACAACAGCCTCGGTCGGCATGACAACGAATCATGACAATGGCATGAATCTTTTCTTTTTGTGGCATTGTTTGCACTGTTAAAATTTAGCTCACTTACTGTATCACCAAATACATCTGTACAGCTGTTGCATAGCTGTGAATTGTGTACATACACAAATACAATGACTTGTGTGTGTGTGTATATATATATATATATATATATATATATATATATATATATATATATATATATATATATATATAAGTCCAACATCTGAAGAATGTCAATAAAAACAAAACAATTGAACTTTTTGTGTGTTTATTAAGACACAAGTTAAATTGTAAGCAAAAAAAAAATAATTTTTGTAAGCAAAAAATAGACTTTAGAAAAATATTATTGTGCAAAATAAGTTGTCTTACAAAACAGTGGTCTGCGCCGGACAGTTTGTAGCCATAGTCTGTTAGAGCAAGCCTAACAGCTTGAACACGGAACTGCTAGTGTTGCCAGATTGGGGGTTTTAAGTGCATTTTAGCGGATTTGAACATGTTTTGGGCTGGAAAACGTCAGCAGTACCTGGCAACACTATAGCTCTTCTTCATGACGACAACCGGAAGTGTACCAACACGATGGGGCGTGTAGCGCCACGTGTGGCTCGGGTGCACAATAGCCCGATTTCACTTGTGCATGTAGGATTGGATTTCTCTGGCACCCTTTGCTCGATTACCAACAGCAGCTCAATTTGGACGTGCATGTAAACGTAGTCAGTGTTGAGCTTGGACTTTATTGATTTGAGCTCTGAGCAGCTCTGTATTGTGTTGCCCCTTTGTTGCAATTTTCAAGATTGTTTTTGCAGTTTGTGCCACATCTTTGTTGAATAAAAAGTGTCTTATTTCAACTCAATTGTGATTAATCACCAACATGAAAATTTAAAATTTGTTGAAAACCACCTGTAAAGTTAACCAAGAATGTTATTTAATCTGCAGGGATTGTAGTGAAAACAGTAAAGAGTAAAAGTTAGATTTCATGGGGTTCTTTAGAGGAGATTTAAATATATCGAGATATATATATCGTATATCGTGAAATGGAGAAAATGTATTGGGATATTCATTTTTTCCCATATCGCACAGCCCTACAGCAAACCCCAATAAACAACATCCAGTGTGTTACTAAAGTGTGTCAACTCAAACCAAACCAAATCACTAACAGCATCAGGGCATTCAACATCAGATCCAGTTTATTACTCATTCTCAGAGGAACTCGAACACAATACGCATGAAGGTTATGTTCTGGTCAGAAAATTTCCCGTTAGTGAGAGCAGACAGGAAATGACTTATGCTTAAATGATAATGCTTTTGTCTCTGACTGCAAGGAGGTGACTTATCACACAGGACCTGGGCCAGGAATACAGCACAGGACAAGAAAACTAATAAAAACAAAAACTTTCCTTTATGACATTATGAAATTCGCAGGACAACCCGATCTCAGTTTTTAGTTTTCACACCAGCTGCTAAAAACTTCACACTACCAGATACTAAAATCAACACAAAAAAAAGTGACTTAAATTAAAATTTTATTCCTCTTATACCGTAGTCATTTGCCAAAATGACTTTTTTTAACCCATTAAAGACCATCAAATGTTCATCCATTTATAGATACATGTTCTGTTAGCAAACATCCACAAAAGTTAGTTCCTGTTGTCACTTACTTAAGAAACAAAATCCAAACCCTGGCAAGAAATTTACACAGGAAATTTGGTATTAATAAAAACATGGAGATTTAGAAAAACGTTTGCTGCATCCTCATGTTTCTGAGCGTGTAAATTTACACAAGAAGTCTAACTACTGTAGCTCTCGAGTTCAAATATATACTTTTGCCGCTTTTCCACTACCAACGCGGCTGAGTCGGGCTGTTGGAGTTGCATTTCGACTACAACCGCGCTGAACCGTGCTGGCTGGAAGTGGGTGAACACATTGGGTGGAGTTAGCGAAAGTGGGTGGACGTCAGGTGATGTCGTTATGCGGCGCAAACAGTGACATCAGTGACCTTTTAAGCGGTAGTCTCACGACCCGGAGAGTAAACAATAAACATGGAGGACATGGTGTCGTTAGTGTTGCTGGTCTTGGTGCTGTGGCTTGTTGTCACCGACAACGCCAACAGATACTGGCAAGAGCGTATTGATGAGGCGAGGCGCATAAGGCTTCAGAAATTCTCGTAATTCTTCTTCTTCCGGGTTTACGGTGTTTACAGATCCCAGCGTGCTCGCGGGGCGTGTGTGGGCGTGTGAGGACACTCCTCCTCACCAATCAGTGCACAGGGGAGTGTCTGCTCACGCCCCTAGCCCCACTCAGCTCGGTTTGGCTCGCTTCAGCCCTACTCCAAAACCGTGCGAGTTTTGGGGGCTGAGCAGGGCTGAAGCGAGCTGAGTCGTGCTGCTCTGAGGTAGTCGAAACGCGAGCCGTGTCGGGCTGAAGTGAGCTGAAAAAGGGTAGTGGAAAAGGGCCATAAGTCTACAAATTGCAGGTCTGAGACTAAAAGTACCACCATTCAGAACATTTTGTGAAAACATGGTCACTTGACTGGCATGAATTAAAGAAAATGAAAAAATAAAGGAAAGAAAGTGAGTCAGCATGAACCCATAAACTAAGACAAACAAGAGCGCTCTAAGAGTACAACATCCCCCGCTGGCAACTCGGCCATAACTCTGGTAAAATGCAACTGAATTGAACAAAATTGCAATATGCATATTACTAACATGTAACAAAGAATCCTGCCAAGTGTCCTGAAATTCACCAAAAATTGCGAGAGGAGTTGATTTCAGAAGGCGAGTACCCTTCCCAGGACGGACGGACGGACAGAGCCACGACATAATCCTCCTTTGGGCCTTTCGGCCAGCAGGGGATAAAAATTGAGAGGGAAGTTGATTTAGAAAGCAAGCACACCTTGATGAAATTACCAAA